>NW_026598207.1:0-50000 GCF_029784155.1 Uranotaenia lowii | reverse complement strand
CCAGTTTCCGTCCGATGAAAAACGCCTTTTCCTAAATAACAAAACAATGCAATTCCACAATAACCTTTATTGCCCCATTTTGGTGGTCACTATTCCTTGCCAATATTGCATCGTTTCCTACTTTCATCGGAAGAAAACAACTCAGAGCAACACTGTCGTTATCCTTTTTTTCCATTTCTTTGCTTTCACTCGATAATAGATAGCGGAAGAAGGATTTTTGGAGTTCATAAATAATATTTTAACCACTGGAATGGTGCCAGCTTTGTTCACCGATGACGAGAAAGATACGATAATTGGCCAGTGCCGAGGGGCTGCCCAGGCAAGCGGATACGCCGTTTCAAAGTAAGTTTCTTACCGGACGGAGGTTCTGCTCCCATTTATTCCTACAGGAGAGAGAAAAAGTCAAAAAAAAAACACGACGGAGTGTATTATTTCGAACGCTTTGCTGGCCATCAACAAAAGCGCGTTGCTCTACCCAAAATGGCGCACGGGCTTTGCATCCGGCACAGACTTTTCGGGATAACGTAATGGAATGCAGCACTGCTTTAGCTAGATATAGTTTATGAGATTACAGGAAAGCAAATTAAATTTTCACATTGCTTCTGATCATGGCTTGAGCTTAAAAGCAGCTTTTTGCATCAACTTCAAATTAGCGTCTTGATTTTTTTTCCTCCTTGCCAAGAAGAGGGAGGTTGAAAATATGCAGCTCATTTTAATTAATTCGTTATCTGAGCAATTTTCTAATTTATCAATTCTTACGTAGGGACGGAGTTTGGTCTTTCTTCCTGGACCGTGCAGTCCGGAACCTTCACGTTGTCCTGTGCATGTCTCCGGAAGGGGATGCTTTAAGAAACCGTTGCCGGAATTTCCCGGGACTAGTTGGCAGTACGACCATCGATTGGGTGTTCCCGTGGCCGGAGCAAGCTTTGTACGCTGTCGCCAAAGTCTTCTTGGCCGATCATATTAAGGTACGAATGCTGTTCAGAAAAATGAAAAGATTTCAATTCATCTTTCCGTTTACTTCTTTCAGATTCCCGAAATATATAGGGAACCTATCATTGCACACATAGTGCACGTACACGAGTCACTGAAATACTACACCCAACAGTATTTGCTAAAATTACGTCGCAAAAATTTCGTCACTCCTAAACATTACCTGGACTTTATCAATACTTATCTTAAGCTCATTGGTGGGTTTAAATATTTTGTTTGATACATAAAAATTATATTTTTTTTCAATTTTTCATACCTGGCCAGAGGAGAAAGACAGTTTCATCATGCAGCAGTGCTCTCGATTATCGGACGGTATCGAGAAAATTAACGAAGCCTCCCTACAGATCGATCAGCTGAGCATAATCGTGGAGGAGCAGCGGAAGAACGTAGTCGAGGCAGCCCGTCGTTGCGAAGAAATGCTTGTCGGAATAGAAACGTGTAAGTTTCATTTCGAATTTAAAAATTAGATTACACACTTAATTAATCATCAATTCCCTAATCACGAAAAACAGCCACCGAGAAAGCCAATTCCAAGAAAGCAGAAGCTTCGGAAAAATCCGTGGAAGTAGAACAACAGAAAAAGATTATAACTGTCGAGAAAGCAGAAGCGGAAGAGGCACTGCTCGCTGCCCTTCCGGCTCTGGAAACGGCAAGGCTGGCCTTGTCAGATCTGGATAAGTCGGACATTACCGAAATTCGTAGCTTTGCAACGCCCCCAGAACCGGTACAGGTTGTGTGTGAATGTGTTGCCATAATCAAGGGCTTCAAAGAAATCTCCTGGAAGACTGCCAAGGGTATGATGTCCGAGGGTAACTTTTTGCGAAGCTTACAAGAGTTGGACTGCGACCATATCACTACGAAGCAGGTGGCCAACGTAAGGGCCCATATGAAGGTAGTTTTTTGGAATGTATTTAAGTTAAAGATCAAGATTTAGATACGTTTTTTTTTTTCAGAAATCACACAAACTAGACGAAATGAAAACAATTTCCAAAGCTGGGTTCGGTTTGCTGAAATTTGTGCGTGCAGTTTTGGGTTATTGCGATGTGTTCCGAGAGGTAAAACCGAAGAAAGAACGTGTTGCATTCCTGGAGGCCGAACTGGATGGGCAGATTCGACTGCTCAACAAGCTGACCAAAGAAATAAGTAAGCTTGAAGCTGAACTTACTGAGCTGAACAACAAATACGCAACTGCAATCAAAGAGAAGCAAATGTTGCAAGAAATGATGGAACAAGCTGAACGACGGCTAAGAGCCGCAGACAAGCTCATTACTGGACTGAGCTCTGAGAAGGATCGATGGAAAATAGATCTAGGAAATCTGCAGGATGAGAAAACCAAAATAGTCGGCTCATGTCTTCTGTCTTCATCTTTCCTAGCTTACACCGGGCCATTTTCTTGGGAGTTTAGAAATATGATAGTCTTCGATGATTGGCTTGTTGGTATAGAGGATCGTGAAATTCCCTATATAAAACCATACCGAATTCACACAAACCTGAGCAGTGATCTTGAAATGGCAACCTGGGCTTCCGAAGGTCTGCCGCCGGATGAGCTTTCAGTTCAAAATGGTATCCTCACTACCAGAGCATCCCGGTTTCCGCTTTGTATCGACCCACAGCAACAGGCTTTGATGTGGATCATCAAACGGGAAACTCCCAATAATCTTAAGATTCTATCGTTCAACGATCGGGATTTCCTGAAGCAACTGGAAATGGCAATCAAATATGGCAGTCCGGTGCTGTTCAAAGATGTTGATGACTATATTGATCCGGTTATTGACAACATTCTCGAGAAAAACATAAAAAGTAATTGACAAATGATGCGTACTGATACAAAATACTCAAACCCTTTTTAAATTTCAGTTCAAGCGGGTCGTCATTTTGTAATCCTTGGGGACAAAGATGTTGACGTGGACGCCAACTTCCGAATGTATCTGACAACTAAACTGTCAAATCCTAACTTTGATCCGGCTGTGTATGCCAAAGCACTGATTATCAATTACACCGTTACGATGAATGGGTTGGAAGATCAGCTTTTGAGTGTTGTTGTTCGTTCTGAGCGGCCAGATCTTGAGGAGCGTCGAGAAACCTTGATTGCGGAAACAAGTGCTAACAAAATTTTGCTCAAAAATCTTGAGGATTCCCTGTTAAGAGAATTAGCGACCTCTACAGGAAACATGCTTGATAATGTGGAGCTGGTTAATACGCTAGAAAATACCAAAGAAAAGGCAGCAGAAGTGTCTGAAAAGATTGCTCTCGCCGAAGAAACTTCCATCGACATAGAACTACTTCGTAATGGATACAGACTGGCGGCAAAGCGTGGAGCAATCCTTTATTTTGTGCTTTCCGAAATGTCGGTCGTCAATCCCATGTATCAGTACTCTCTAAGTTCATATCTAGAAGTTTTCATATTTTCCCTGAGAAAAGCCGTTCCCGATAACATACTGTCCAGACGACTGGATAACATCATATCAACGTTAACCCGAAATGTGTATGAATATGGCTGCATTGGCTTCTTCGAAACGCACAAGCTGCTATTTTCGTTCCAGTTAACGGTTAAACTAGAACTGAATCGAAACCACCTTACCCAGCCGGAGGTGGATTTCTTCATTAAAGGTAATATTTCACTGGAAAAATCTCAACGTGCTTGCCCAGCTAAATGGATCAGTGACAAAGGGTGGCAAGATGTGCAACTGTTGGCAGAAATTTTCCCGGAAAAGTTTGGTTTCCTTCCCACTCATGTTGAACGTAATATTGCAGAGTGGACAAGTGTTAGTTTTCATTTGAATTTTAAAATTTTTATTTTTATTCAACTATAATGATTTTTTTTATTTGTAGTGGTATGATCTAGATGACACAGCAGGTTCAGACTATCCTGGAAACATTGGCGAGAAGTTTAGTTCTTTCGATGTAAGTTTGAACCACAAAATTGTTAATCATAGCACATAATTTATTCAACTATTTAAATTAATAGCAACTGTTGGTGATGCGATGTTTCCGAGTGGACAGAGTCTATCGTCTTGTGAATAATTTCGTTTCGGAGATTATGGGTGAAGAATTTATCACCCCACCGATCCTCAGTTTTGACTCTATTTACGAACAGTCATCGGCATTTACGCCAGTAGTTTTCATTTTAAGTCCCGGTTCAGATCCAACCAATGATCTGATGAAACTGGCCGACCGTTGTGGTTTTGGTGGATCTTCATTCCGACATATATCCCTTGGCCAGGGACAGGAAAAGCGAGCCCTTCTCTTGCTGAATCAAGCCATGGAACAAGGCCTCTGGTTGATGCTTCAAAACGGTCACCTCCTGTTGAGCTTCATCAAAACGTTGGAAAATCTACTCGAAGCTGTCAAGAAGCCCCACCCGGATTTCCGGCTGTGGATAACGACTGAAGCAACCGGGTCCTTCCCCATCGGAATCCTTCAAAAATCGCTCAAAGTCGTTACTGAGCCACCGAATGGACTGAAAATGAATCTCCGGGCGACCTTCTTCAAACTCCGCCAGCAAACACTCGACGCGTGCACTCATCCGGCGTTCAAGCCATTAGCATACGTTTTGGCGTTCTTCCATGCCGTCCTGCAGGTAAGTTTGGGTGGATGGGCACCACCAGCTGGGTTAGCAAGATGGATGGATGAACTAAGAGAAAAAAAAACAGAATTTCCTCTTTCTTGATCCGACACACCGGTGCATGTATAAAATATTACCCCCTCACGGTTACGGTGACAACGACTCCACCGAATCGACGTCATCATCATCATTAGGGCTAGATGAGGATGAACCCTTCCCTTCGGTGTCTCAAGCAGCCAGGTCCCTTTCACTCCACTTTGCTACAGTTAGGGCTCATATTTGACGGATTTTAACAGGCCTCTGTCTTTGATCTGTTTGACAAGACCAAACATTAACTTTTTCGTTAATTTTCTGAACCAACTTCTATTCATTCAGATTTTTGAATTCTTTCAACTGATTAAAACTTTTAAAATGCAAATTTAAGAATACCTGCAACTCAAAGTCCAACTGTTAGGTGGCACACTTCCACGAACCAGTCTGCTTCATACCAATCTGTATCAGCAGCCATCAAGCGGGTCCTGGCAAATGGTAGACAACTCGTTGTGTCGTCTCATAGCGTAGTGAATCAAGATGTAAATTTATCATCTCATCTTCCTCCCTGGCTGGCTCTTGAACTGATGGGCAAAAAGGACCAGACGTCGACGGTTCGGTATCACAGGATAGTTGAGTTTTTCCGGCACTTCTTGGTACACGAGATGCCACCACCACACCGGGGCAGGGGCCTTTAACTTCGTGGAAAGCTGCTCATGAATAATAACGATAATGATTTTTCAAACCAAATCAGATAGCTCACCGTTGTACGTTGAAAAGTCTCAAAGAAATGTGATATCAAATCTGGCAAGGAAGGGGGATAAAAACAAACACTGGAAGGGTTTTTTTCCTTTGATTATTTCGCTCAGTTGCATCATGATAAGTGTGGTCTGACTAGTCGGTATACTTAGGTAGGTACTTATTAAAAAGCGTACGGAGAAAAGCGAAAAATCAAAGTCTAGAGACTTTTCGTTTGCATATGATAATCATGAAACACAAACCCAGCCAAGTAACTGGGGATCAGTTACAAACTCCTAGCATCCACACTGAGAGCACCGGTGAAGATCCGTCAATTTTGTTTGCCAGAATTCTTATCCCTTGACTTCCGGAGAGACACTAACTATCTCATTTTCCCTTTTGATACCTCAATGTACGGAACTAATCCTACCGTGAAAAAAAGGAACGACGAAAGTACGGCAAGCTTGGCTGGAACATCAGCTACGATTTTAATGAGTCCGACTTCAGCGTTTGCCTGCAGATTATGGATACATACCTGACGAAAGCTCAGGCCCTGAACGAAACGCGCCTTCCTTGGAACAGTCTCAAGTATCTGATTGGAGAGGTAAGCAGTTTCTTTTTTTTTCTTCTAGCGTTGACAACAGGTCTCCCAGTACTTTAAAATTTGCTCTATTAATTGAAAATATTAAGGAACACTACCATTTCGTCCCAATTGACAGCTATTGAAAACAAATGTCATCAAGCCAATTGATTTTGCTCAATTATCTTTGAAAAAATAAAACTAAAAGTAGACAAACAATCAAAATTAACACCTCTCTGCTTTGAAACAGGTCATGTATGGAGGACGGGTTATTGATGATTTCGATCGGAGAGTAGTGAAGACCTACATGGACGAGTACATGGGGGATTTCCTGTTCGATACGTTCCAACCGTTCCACTTCTATCAGGACGAGCACGTAGATTACAAAATATTCGAAGCTACCAATCGGGATGAGTTTATTGGTAAGTTTTTTTTAACATTAGAGTGGTTCGATTTTTAGTGCAAAATGAATAGATTCTTGTTATATTTACTAAATAATATCAATGTCACTTTTCAAATGCTTAAAAAATGTAAGCCTTTCAACAGCATTTATGAATAGTTTTGATCTCAAATTGAACCACTTTATTGTTGAATCCATTCTTTCGTTCAAACGAACCCTTTTATCAGTCTCATCTATTTCCAATTTTGGAGTGAAATGGTATTAAACTAACAGAAATTTTCTATTCCCGAAATTTAATTAGCTTCAATCGAAAAACTCCCACTGACCAACACCCCGGAAGTATTTGGACTGCACTCGAACGCCGAAATTGGCTACTACTCGATAGCGGTTCGCGAAATGTGGACCTACCTGATTGATCTGCAGCCTCAGACCAGTGAGTATCATTACAAACAAGCGCGGCTAGAAAGATAAACACACAGTGTATACTTGTAATATATTTTCTCAATTGATATTCCAGGGGGTTGTTAAAACACAGTTTTTTTTAAATAACTTAATTTAAAATATGTATGTTTATCATATCAGATAACGAAAAATTTTCAACTTTAATATCGAGCGTCACAACTCTATGTGCTGATTTTAAACAACCTGTTCTGCACATAAATCACTCCAACTAGCAACTGCTTTGTATCATGAGCAAAAAGTAATCAGCAAATGTAAATTTCAGTAGGTTGCCGGAACATCTGTAGCGATAGTCATTAATGGGATCGTGTTACTCAAACTCAATCAAACGGAGAGAATTCCCAACGGGTGTCATCACGCTCAATTATTACAAGGATAATTAATTTTATTTCATTTGTAACGGGCTTCCCTCGTTCGGGCTCCCGCGCATCAGTGAAGCAATAGTAATTACAAAACTATTTCAAACCTTCCCATTCCGTTCCACCTTTCTACTCTCTATTGTCCACAGAATTATGAGTTGTTTCATGCAATTGTGAAGTGGGTTTTGGATGTTCAAATGTTGCATGGCTAACGCTGAACGATTTACTATTCAAAGACAAAGTTTGCCACTCCGCAGCTTCTCCAGACCCTATCCTTGACTGCTCCTTTCTTATTTCCCGAAACCATAAGTTCAACTTTCTAAAGGCTTGTTCAAATAACTCTGAAACTTTCTCAGGAGATGTAAGTTCAAAACAGAGGCGATGTGCATATCCTAACACTTTTGGCTAGAAGTGCAGGAGATAAAGCAGGTATCAACATACTGATGTATGTACGCTGCTAAGCAGAAGCAAAGTTTTACTTCTAATCTTCACCGAGCTTTAATTGAAGCTTTACTCAGATGCATAGGTGCAACGCGATTATTGCAGCACATAATTAACGTTGATTCAATAAGAAAGATAAATCTAGTAAGTTGTAATAGAAATATGAAACCCTTTTTAACAACTTTGAATAAGGCCGGAACAAATATCAAGTTCTTCTTTTGTCACCACCTCCCTCCCACCCCCTTCAATTTTTCCGAAAATCCCTAAGGGAGAAATGAACAAAGGTTAATGTATTGTAAAAAAAAATAAAGCAGGGGCGTGTCAGACACTTGGTATCTGGCTGAAACTTGGAAAAGAAGATAAAAACGTTCAAAAATACATTTTAAATTTTGTTGTCAAAAGCTGAAAATCGGTCACTACAAGGGCATAATGTGAGACCCCCCCCCCCCCCCCCTTCTAGAGCAGTCTGAGCACCATTAATCGGGGCACGATGAGCATTGTCTAGCAGCGAACTCAACACGATCAAATCAACTCAATTATAGAGCTTGACAGATTTCATCTGACAAGTTGGCCTAGTGGTAAGGTGTTGGAGAGGACTCAAGTTCGTTTCCAGGTCAGGGGAAAATTTTGTTTTCAATTTACTATTCATGATTGATTTTTTTGATTTTTGCATTATACGGTTAGTCGCAACTTCCATAAAAAAGCAACAACAGAATAATGTACATATTTAAGAGTATTCGTGAAATACAAACAGTTCACACACACTCATACATTATTTTTACTGGTGCCTTGTTTGGCAGGTGATGTGACTAACCATAATACAACAATGAAAATAATCATTCATGAATATTTAGAAAATGGAATCGCCTCGACCAAGAATCGAACTCGTGTCCTCTCCGACATCTTATCACTAGGCCAACTCGTCCGATGAAATCTATCACGCTGCTAGATTCTGTAGCAGAAAATGCTCATCATGTCCCAATTAATAGTGCTATGTTCGCCCCGAATTTACAAGTTGAAAGGAAAATTTAAATAAGTTATACTATAGCATCTACACAACTGTTCTTCATGATTTGTTTTTTAAGAAAATACGTATTTAAAGAGGAAAAGAAGAGTGCTTACTTCGGTTACGGTTGCTCGTTATGCCCCTATCTCCCTTCTTCTAATTCAAACAGTAGAAAAAGCAACAGTCAAGCTGTAGAAGATGAAAATTGTAACACTCATTTTTATTAATTTTTTTTTTCATTTCTGAATTTTGATGTACATTGTATGCCAGTTTGTTGCATACAAGCTTTTGCCGAATTTGTTCCAATTTATTGAAAATTTAGATTATTTTTTACTATCCTCTCCTCATGATGTTTTATCTCCAAGTGAGAAGTAGAATTTCAAATTTGTTCTGGCCCAATTAGAAATAAATAAGACATTCATCAGATGTGTCTCATGGAGGAAGCAAGGAAGCGAAAATACAAGTAGACTTAATGAAGGAAGGAAATGTAAGAGCCGTAGTAGTGGACCTTTTTTCAGGTCCACTCTAGATTGCTGTCCACCTAACCTCATCGATAGCAGGGGGATCGAACGAATATTTTGTTACTGGTTCTAGACGTCACAGCTTTCTTTACCCTTCTTGGGAAACAGAAACTTCTTCTCCTATTTTTTTAAAACGCAGATTCAGTGTTTGGAATAGAGTTATCTTTTATTCACTTTTGGTAGTCAAGTCCTTAAATAATTACCCATTACATTAGCGAGAGCTATTTGTCACTTACACTCTTCAAATTCTTTAAAGAGGAAAGTACTCATTTCTCAATGGGTAATTTGGTACTTCTACCCAGAATTTCTGGCTACACTGTTGTGTTACCTTAATAGGTTTGGTTTTGAGTAGTTTCGCTTAACCATGTGATGATGTAAACATTTGTACTGTCATCATCATCACAAATCTATTGTTCTCAGCAATCATCAATTTCGAATTGGACATAGCAAGAGAAACCAAAACAAACAGTGTTTTGGTTCTGCTCGTGACATCTGAAGTCTTCTGGTGCTGTTACCGGAGCCGATCGTCTTTCTGCCGGAGGAACCGATAGGAAACCGTAAAATGCAACACCACCCCTCCCCCCCTCCTTGAATTCCTAAATTGAGAATGCTGAACAGCTTCGCTTACCTTGCCCTTGGTAGTGCCTTAATAAACGCTTCAGCAGGCTGATCCTTGGCAGAAATGTGTCTCAAAGAATGCTAACCGATTTTAACGATCTCCCTGATGAATGCATACATCACGCCCAAATGTTTCATCCACTGATGAAGCCTCTTCCAGGTACTGAATGCAAGGGATGTTGTTCTCCATTAACGTGAAAGGAGTGTTTCCTTGACTGTATGACAAAAGGCTCCAATCTCAGCTTCGGTTGATGATAGATTGACCGTCTGCTGACGTTTTGTTGACCACTAAATCAGACTCCCAAAGATCATCTTTGATGATCTCCGGTCATCGGAATCGTGTGCAAAGTTTGCATCTGCAAATCCAATAAGTGGATCCGGTTTCGCGTTTCTGCGGAATACCAGCGCCGTATCGGTCGTAACTCTTCAGGCCTTTCCAGTGCCTATCCACTTGCTCGCTCAGTGCGCTAACCACAGCACAGATATCTGGTCTCGAAGATGTCGCCTCGTACCATTCCGGGCGTTCGAATCCCATTTTGACCCTTTTACGCTCCTCTCTATAGACTACCGTACATTCGTCAAGATGCCACAACACTGTCAGTGTAATTCATTAAATCGTTTGTATATAAAATGTGTAATAGTTGAATACTCTACTTATACCTAATTTTTGTGTCATGGGTTTTTTATTTGTTGTAATGATGCTTTTCTACCTATGTATATATTACATTGCACTACAATTGACAAACGCCTACTCCAAAGATCCTGCCAAATATGGAGACAGTAAGGCTAGCCTCAATCAAGATGATGGTATGTTAATATATGGAGTAGTTAATTTAGTTGAGCTCAAAGAGACCTTGTTTTATTTTGAAGCTTTCACTGTAGATATAGAGTTATCATTGAGTTGTCAGTAGAATGTTTGAAATTTCACAAGTCTTTAAACACCCTCTTTGTTGAATCAATAATAACAAGAAAAAATACCATGGATGAAGTGTAATTGAAAAGCTGACAATTAGTTGCCAACCGATGTAATTCAGATTTATAACCTCGAGAGCTAAGTTTTTTGCTTAATTTAACAGGAGGTGATGTGACCAAATTTTATCGTATTTGGTCAACTCCAGGGGGCTGCTCAACGAGCTCAAATTTAATTGAAATTTTGGACCCATTTGTTATTTATAATGATCTATAATAGACAATCATCCGGTGATGCGGGTACAGCGACATGTTATACCATAACACGCTCTTGGATCAATTTCATCACATATCTTGCTCCCTATTCAAAAAACTCCCTCTAAAACTTTTTTTTCCATTTTACAATTGTAAAAAATCCTGAGAGTATGCCGAAGTAACTGCTCCATGAACTAAGGGCTATAACTGCTTTAGACTAACGTATCTTCAGTCTCCACTATGGAGTTTTAAAATACATAAATCCATTAAACTAGTTTCAAGTTTTTCATGCGACCATTTTATTTATTTCAAGCAAAACAAATTAATCAATTGAAATATAGCAGGGAAAGTAAAACAAAAATCGATCAACACATTTTTCTATAAGTAAGCCAACTGATTAGTGTTTATCTTGAACTGACTTTGAGTAATTTCCACAAATTGTAATAGAAACATATTATTATTATTTGTGTAAATTTTTCAAAGTAAGTTCAAGATAAATACCAATCATTTGGATAACTCAAGGAAAATTGTGTTCATCAATAATTTTTTCCACTTTCCCTTCTACATTTCGTTTGAGTAAATTTGTTTTGCATGAACTAAAAAAATGATCGCATGAAAAACTTTTAACAAATTTAACACAAAATTTGGTTTGATTGATGTGTTTGTATTGAAAAATTCAGCCTCGAAGAGCAATGCCCAGGAAATGCCCACACCAGCTAAAATGTGTGTTATAAACCATGACTCATGGTGCCTTATGTAAGGCCAAGGAACAAATATATCTCCATAGTTTTAGTTTCGAGACACATCAGTTTATTGGAACTGGATCACCCTAAATAACAAATGTCAAAATTATTTTCAATTTTAAATGGAAAGTGTCTGAAACCACACAATTTGAATAATAAATCAAAGCCCTTATAACCGAACATAGCGAATGACGCTGCCAAATCCTATTTATACACTCCAATCCAGATTTAATCTTAAAGTATCGTTATAATTTTATCGGTTTCCCATCATGAAAGGTCGAAATAATAATAACTCACGCACGAGATGGTTTGCACCTAATGTGTCTAAACTTGCATATTTAATGAACCACCACCAGAAACAGCACTGGCAAAAACAAAAACAACAACAACACCACCAGCACTTTGTAGCACGTTTGTATATTGAAATGTGTCACCTGCATGAAGTATAACTCGACACATTTGGTATATTTTGTTACCACATCAATCACGCCTGGTTTGACACCACACGTCGTTGCCGAACTAACTATTCGCCGCCTATCGAAAGCTCTCGCAAAACCGTCCTAATTTACATCGACCATTTATCCGTCATCAACCCAGGTACCGAATCCGGTGGAGTGTCCCGGGACGAATTCATCGACAAGGTGGCGTCGGATATTTTGAAAAAGTTGCCAAAACAGTTCGAAATTTGGCGCGTCAAGAAGCAATTTCAGATCAACATCACGCCGGTTTGCGTCGTCCTGCTGCAGGAGCTGGAACGCTTCAACCGGCTGCTGCTACGCATGGAGCGCACTCTGCAGCAACTGCGAAAGGCCCTTGCCGGCGAAATCGGCATGGACGCGGTCCTGGACGCCATCGGGCATGCATTATTCAATGGGCAACTACCGGACGATTGGCGGAATCTGGCACCGGCCACCTGTAAACAGCTCGGCGACTGGATCGACCACTTGCTGGTGAGTACATGGTCCTTATGGCCAAATTCCGCGGATAATCCCGTTAACATCAAGTGTGTTTCCACATCATTTGGGTTTTGGTGACACGTTGGAAAGCTCGGGTCCTTGATTAATGGCCTCTTAAATCTAATCAAACTGGCCGGGTGGATGTGAAATGTGTGTATAGCACGTCTGATGTTGGCTTAAATTTGTGCCACGTTCGATGATCTACTAACACGCTGGATTTCTGTACTCGCAACAAGTTGCTCAAAGTTTTGTAAGTACCTATTTGAATACTAAAAAATATGTTTATCTCTTTTCATGCTTAACACAACCGTACCGTCCCACCCAAACCATATTGATGATGAAATAAACCCTGGATAAACCGGAAAAAATCCAAACCTGCTGCTAATAACAACACCAAAATCATCATCCGTCTAACTACCGAAAAAATTTCACAACACATCCTGGCCGACGGTGACAAACCTAATCAACCATATCCGGGCCACTACCAGCGACGGAACCAGCAGTACAAATATTGGTCAGTTTCCGGGGAGCCGCTGGTGATGTGGCTCTCAGGGCTTCACATACCGGAAAGTTATCTAACCGCATTAGTTCAGGTAAATTAAACAGACGGCTTACTGAAAGGGTAGCTACTTTATCGAGGGTATCTTTTAAGTTTAGCTACTTGCTCCATCTGGGAAATGTTCTAGGATTGGAAGAAAAAAGTAGATGTTCTTAGAAGTAAAAAAAAAAGTTTCAAACTTAAAGGTCAGCTTGGAAAAAGAAACAACACAGTCGGTTGAAAATTATATATCTACTTAAAACAATTTCAAACAACTTTTTCACATTGACCCCAAAAACCTTAAAAAAACGTTTGATTCCCAGGAACTCATAACACGATTCATTTCCGCGAAAACACATTACTCTGGCTCCATATGCAAAGGATCTCAAACGAGGACCCACCAGAACCATCCAAAAGTTAGCCCATTCATCCTTGAGGGCAGAACCCGGTAACGGATAATTGTTTACACAGTGTCCAAATTGTTTGTCGGGAGTATACTTTTGCCATCATCAACTTTGGAACCAGAAGGAAGCCCAAACCCAAACCGGGGCAGCAAGGGGTCAAATCAAATTGCCTTTTTACCGTACCTTCCTTCATTATCCACCGTGTCTTGCATCGGGTCCCACGGCACGGAATTAAAACAGGGATGAGCTCCAGTAGGATAGAAACAAAACAAACACGGAGATTTTCCCACCGGTCCATTCTGGTAGTACGTCCGTAGAGGTGAATTCTGTATTGGCAATTGCGGACATGCTGGCTGATCCAGTTGGTGGGCTTTCCACTACAGGGACCTTCCATTCTCGGACTTGCCATTCTAGTTACTAGTTCGTATCGGGATCGTTGATGTTTGCATCGGCTAATGGAGGCAAATTGTTGGTCATTCTTCTTCATTTGTGCAACAGTAATTGAGAAGTGCAAATTAAATTGTGCTGATTGGCGGAACGGGAGCAAACGCTTTCCTATCTCATGGACATGAGGGGGAGATGGCAGATTGTAGGAGAATGATGCAGTGATGGGCCACTTGAACGCCTGATTTGACAAACATTTAAATTGTTGGACAGTATAGAAAAAAAGTTTATCCGTTTAGATTTATTCACCAACACTAACATTGATTACGGGTCATAAAAGAGTGATATTTTTTTTAGCTGAAATCAAAACAAGAAAAATAAAAATTCAAAACTGACAGAAATGAAAAATAAAGACAAAAATGACAAAAATGACAAAAATGACAAAAATGACAAAAATGACAAAAATGACAAAAATGACAAAAATGACAAAAATGACAAAAATGACAAAAATGACAAAAATGACAAAAATGACAAAAATGACAAAAATGACAAAAATGACAAAAATGACAAAAATGACAAAAATGACAAAAATGACAAAAATGACAAAAATGACAAAAATGACAAAAATGACAAAAATGACAAAAATGACAAAAATGACAAAAATGACAAAAATGACAAAAATGACAAAAATGACAAAAATGACAAAAATGACAAAAATGACAAAAATGACAAAAATGACAAAAATGACAAAAATGACAAAAATGACAAAAATGACAAAAATGACAAAAATGACAAAAATGACAAAAATGACAAAAATGACAAAAATGACAAAAATGACAAAAATGACAAAAATGACAAAAATGACAAAAATGACAAAAATGACAAAAATGACACAAATGACAAAAATGACACAAATGACACAAATGACACAAATGACACAAATGACACAAATGACACAAATGACACAAATGACACAAATGACACAAATGACACAAATGACACAAATGACACAAATGACAAAGTTTTTTTTCATTTCAGAATTTTGAATCACATTTAGTTAAAAACTTCCAATAAAAATTTTCATATTTTACTTTAAAATTTTCATTTGCACTCTGTTCATTCCTTTTCCTATCTGTGTGCAATCATTTCGGGGTTCCCAACTCCCCAATTCCTTCCTTCGATTGTGACTTATTTGCCCGTCATTTCGGCTCTACAATTCTATTTGCAGATGGCCTGCCGGAAGAACAACTGGCCCCTGGATCGGTCGACGCTTTTCACGTCCGTCACCAAGTTCCTGCGCGAAGACGAAATCGAGGAACGGCCCGAAGCGGTAAATCAATTTAGATTAATTTCTTACCATCCATACACTTTTTGCGGGCTTTTTCCCTGGTCTAGTCTGGTGTAGGTACAAGAAGGTACCTACAAATGCCACTGCACTCCCGGATGACAATTGGCTGACTGGCTACGGCTGTGGGGGTGGGAATGATTTTATTAGTTGTCGCCATTCCGTTTGGGCGGAACCACACCCTGGGAATGTTCACGGTCGAAGAATCTCTACACAGTGCGCCGGAAGCCATTTCTCACTTTGGTTTGAGCGCAGCGCAAGGATCGCAATTTGATTAGTGCAAGACAACTTGCTGGCGTTGAATTCTTGACTGTGGCCTGGATGGTGGGATCTGGTTCCGGTGTAGGGTAGTGCTGAGTAGTTGTAGGAGGAGAACAATTCTTCCATCGAGAAGTAACATCTTCGTTACATTTGGTCAATGGAATCGTAAAAGTCCTATAAGGCTCTGAAACCTTTACTGGTATCAGTCATTCATGCAATCACAACCCGTTTACATAACAAGGATGCTGCGAAGAACCGAATTGAATCAATTCATTCGAGAATGCACTGCGTAGCCTGCGGTACAGAAGATATTTTTCATCAGTAAGCTCTTAGTTTCATCTCCGACTTCTTTGGTGTGAAATAAATGCTCTGTGTATCTTACCGAGGAAGAGGGAGGCAACGAAGCCACATTTGCCATCGATGTTGAGATTTATGTTGTGTTGTAGCTAGAAAGCGGTTGCACCGTTTCGTTAGTAATGTAGGTTAGACCAGCTCAAATAAAATTTATAAATTGTTCATTCCCAAGACTCATTTAAGGGGGGAACTGTTTGAGTATAACGTCAGTTAAAATCTGAAAATCATTCACATCCATCATATTTTCTTAAGAACATCTCTAATTCAGATTGGTTCATATAATAAACTCCTGCCATCTGATGGAATGGGAACGAACACTCATTTGAAATCAGCATCAAACGCGGCACAACTCAAATATTTTAATTAATTTTGGTCTTACTTAATCCGTACCAAATAAGTTTTGGAATAACTACGAGATTCATTTTACTGAATTAAGCCTACCCGTTTTAATGAGAAATTTAAAACTACATATTTACTAAAAGACTTATATTTAGCTAACAAGGTAATTTATTTTACGTTCATTTTCGATTCTTTATGGCATTTGGTACACTAACTTCTTAGAAATTGTTGAATAATTATTGCATTCAATGACAGTTCTCAACAAGGAGGTCTCATGCATTATTAATGTAGGACTTGGCACAGTTCAAAAAATTTTCATGTTCACTCATCGAAATTGGTGCATTTTTGTTAGGGAACATACTGTATAAACACAATCTAATATTTTTTCATAAGGTTGGAATCAAATGTCCTTTCAAACCCGGATAAAACCGACCATTCTGGCAATCTTATTTTATCAAACTCAGTCTACGATTTACTTTAGATCGTGAATTTTTTCTAGAAATTTTTATAAAATTTTAAACAACTTTTTTTGATAACCCCTCGAGTGTGGTGAATAGTGGCTAATCAATCGAACAACTTTTACAAGTAATGAACCATCAAACATAAGAACGCGTTCGTTCAAGCTACCGTCATTTTCAACGCAAATCACTGCGTTGTTTTTCGCTTTGCAGATATTTTATGTTTTTCCCAATCCCCAGTAATAACTTTTATCTTAAGGTTAGCTCATATTTGAAGAAATGTTAATGGTAGCTCCAGTAGCAAAATTATTCAAAAATATATATAATAAAAAAAAATAATGTCTTGAAATAAAGCTAAATTTCAAAGCCACAACCTTCTAAGCTAAGCTTGACATGATTGACTTACGATCAAAGGGCCGGGCGAGATTTTGTTGTTGAAATGTATTAACATTGAAACCAGTTTGTTGAACTACATTTAAATTTTTTTTCGCCGAAGTCTTGTAGGTACGATTTTTTATGCTTCAGAAAAATGCTTTTGATTAATTTATTCAAGCACCCTTATTTCAAGTGAATCCAAATTAGATTTTAAGCTATCAATCAAAGAATTTATTTATTTTTTAAGTTTACTAAAAGATATGATTTCTAGATTTCTAGATGCAGACCCCGTTCGTTTTTGGCAACATCCGATTTTGGCACATGGTTTTTCAGAACGACAATACCCTATGAATTTTGCTTTAACAGGACCAATATAACTCAGACCAACACCATAAATATTTACATTTTTACGTTAATAAATCCCAATCAAGGAACTTATTAATTTTCATAATATAGGAACTTAAATTTATTATGTGTAGATTTCTAGATACTTGCATCCTAATAATTTCCCCATTTTTGTTTCGATTCACCTCCATGTCTGTGTTTACCCCATTTTACGGAATTTAATTTTTTTTTTTGCACAAACATAAACATGTTTTTAAATGAAAGCAATCTAATTGAATAAAATTATTTTACTGTTCATCTTATTTGTGTCAATTTGAAACATTCTAACGAACAGTTATTCCGCTTTAGACGTTTGTACGGTGGCAGAATACTTTCAACCGACCGACACAATAAGAAATGCTCTGGCGTGGGAGATTTTCAATTGGCTCAACTATTGCTCACTTCAACTTTAACATGATGTGGTTCAATGGATGTGTATCCATAGGTAAGGATACATGTAAGATGGAAGGGGGAACGGCAATAGCAACCAACGTTTAGTTCCAACCTAGTATGTACCTCCGATATCCTGTTTCGAATGGTTGAGGTGAACTAGTTTTGTCTTCATTATATCTGTATCCACTCCATCGAAAGATGTCAGGACTCGAGATTGATAGGGGTAAATATTGGCGGATGAGTTCTGTGAATGGAATCATTCGTGGTACTTGCTATACGATACCATCAGCAATAGGTACGGTCTTGTCAATTAATGTCAATGTAATTGTTAAACATTTTGTTCTGAACGCTTTTCCAGTTGAGAAGAGAAAAAAAAACTTAACAAACTCTGCACAACCAGTTTCAAGGAATAAATTTGTTTGCAAGTACTTAATGTGAACTTAATGCGTTTTAGCTAGGCAAATTTTCCAACCATGCACCTTGATCCTGGGTAAGCAAACAGCAGGTGAGCGTCATTAGAATCCAAAATGTAGCAGAACTAAGCTGTCTTCTATAGATACGAAAACGATTCTCTAAACTAGGACACTTGCAAAAAATAAACCAGAAAATAACATCAGAGCTTTGCTTGGCCACCAAAGTGCAGCTACAACCCAAACCTCTATCATCTTGGATTTGAATTTCACCAAACCACTGCTATAGCATCATTCCGAGGTAAAAACTCATCCGGCAAGTGTTCGGCAAATATTGTAGATTTGTTCCAACGTAGTGAGTTTGGGCAAATAAACTGCACTTCTTGGAACTACTTCGTCGCCAAGGAATCATCGCACCTTGCAATGTGCTCCAAGTAGTCTAAAATTTTCTATTCAAATGTTGTTTGAATAAAAATTAAATTTTCTAACACTTTTTTCGCTAGAACCTTAAAAAAAAGTTTTATTAACGCGTAATTTTAAACTTTTTGAAAGATTTTAGAAGCAATGTTCCAACAATGCTCAAGTTGTAAAATTTCGTATGCATATGGGGGTGACAAATTTGATTTCGACCAACCACCGCCCACGCCGTCGCCCTTCTTTCCCAGCCCAGAGAAAAAACACACTGTCCGCACACACAATTTGTCTTGTGTTTGTCTCTTTGCTATCGAAGCTTTCTTGGCGCGCGAGTCACCATTTTCCACCACATCTATCTTGATAAGCTTCACAGACTCCAATCCTATTTCTCCTCCTGTGCCTTTCCAGGGTTGCTACGTGACCGGACTCTATCTGGAGGGTGCCCGATGGGATCCGGCCCAGCGCTGTCTGGCACGTTCGATTCCAAAGGTCCTGGTGGAACCACTTCCGGTTCTGTCCGTCGTCCCGATCGAGGTTCACCGGCTGAAGCTGCAAGTAAGTTGAGTGTGTACATATTTATGTATGTATGCATGCGGGTGGGGGTTGATTTTTCCTGCAATTCCATTCGTGTATCCCGGTGTTCGGATGGGTGCAAACATTTTCTTATCTTAGTTTAACTATTGTATACCGGGGCCCAGTACGTGTGCCTTTGCTGGTGGTGGCCAAAAGAAGATGGCTCGTTCGGATTATTCGAAGAGCAACTTTTTCTTGCTCTTTTTCGAGTTGCTCACATAATTGTAGGAACTAGTTTTTCTTCTGCTCTAAGAAAGCATTAGACTGATTCAGGAAATATTGAAACCTTGTATAAAATTAAATTTCAAAATCGTCCCTTACTGAAGAAGAAAGTTTTTCCCAAACATCACAATTTTAATTTTCCAACTAGAGAGAAGTCCTAAAAATATTAAATTGAATCATTTGCTTCTTTCTTACGCTAACATGCAGCACATGTTTGCGTGCCGTACATTTTGCACTTTGGCGTTATTTGCCCACGATTGTTTTTTTTTTCTTCTACTCACTGCAGCCTGCTGCTATTGAAAGAATTGTACCTACTGGGTACTGAATGTACTTGATCCTCTTTTTTGCAACATCCGGAGCTCGATTTAATACGTGAGTACCCGAGTGTGTGCATCAACCAACCTGAGTTGAGCATCTTTCGAACAGTGCTTCCGTACGTGGATGGATTAACATTTGATTCCATAAGTCACCTATCGATTCAATACAAGTTTATAAAACTCTCTAGATTGAAAAGTATTGTTTACATTACTGTTGTAGTGAAGTTAAACTAAACCATTTCATCTATCTTTACAGAAAACATTCCGTACCCCCGTCTACACCACATCTCTGAGGCGAAATGCCATGGGCGTCGGGTTGGTGTTTGAGGCGGATCTCTTCACCGAGGAGCACACCAGCCACTGGGTACTTCAGGGCGTTTGCCTGGTTATGAACACGGATTAGAGAGAAAGAGAGGACAACGAGTTCATCCTCAAGACATGTGATAATACTACACCTTTTTTTCAATTTTAAGAATTTACATACATTCATATAGTTACTTTTGTTTGCATGTTTGAAGTTAATATACGAGCATTTTTACAAATATTGAATAAATTATGTATCTTATTAAACAATATTTTAATATCAAAATCTAGAAATTGTTATTGAAATTTCCTGTTTTCATAGTTGAATATCTGCCAAATATCAGTGACCCGCTTTAAAAACAAAACCCATTCTTGAAAACTTGAACAACAGATTCGAGGTTCCGTCGCGAACCTCTCCTATTGGCGACTCGAGGCCTGATCTTGATTTGAAATCCGGCCGTTCTTCACAGTGACTAGAGGTAAGCTTACACATACCTTTGCTTTTTTACGGCCGAGACCTTATCACTCCTCTAACGACTCGAAATCTGGCCTCTCCTCGTGACGGCTTGAAGTTAATGTGGATTTTAGGCAACACTGCCAGTAACTGTCAGTTGACCAAGTCCCTCGCGGCATTTAGGCGTGCTTACTTTCGGAGCACATTTGGTGAGTAACAGAGATGGGCACCCCTGTACGTACCGACGAAAGTGTCACAATGGCGACCGTTGGTAGAAACACCTCATGGCGTGAACTATTTAAACAAATAGCTATAATAGCGCCAGCACTAAATTTTATATCGGAAGTCCGGACTTCCGACTTCCGAAAGACTTCCGACAAAGAAAAGTGAAGTACTAGATTGTCGGAAGTCTGTGTTTTGTTGCCAGTTCACCACCGACGTTTCTAAATTTTTTATTGAAATTACAATATAGGTATGAATCACCCAGCGCTGTAATGTTTTTGTCTATGTTCTTCGTGTGTGTGATTGTCAAGTGTGATACGGTGAGTAAAGTGGTTAATTTTTTTCGAACAAGTGCTAGCGCTTGCGTCTCTCGTTGTGGCTTGCTGGTAGTTCACCAATTCGTGGTTCCCGCTCACCTTAAATATTCGAGCTTTTGCGACTGGCATTGAAAAAGGTAGGTTGCCTGTACTTTTTTTGACATCGATAATCGTATTGTGATGAGAGGATACCCAAAAATGGAAACATCGGTGTACCGCTCGAATCTTGATACTTTCGTTTCGAGCCCAATGTTTATTCAAGAGAATAACGCGTATACGGGACACGGCACATAACGTTCTGACTTTACGGAAAAAGGATTTAAAATTACCTTTTTTGTCGACCGGTTTCGGGCTCGATGTTGCCCATTCACAGGACGATGTCCGACTGAATACACAAAGGATAATTACAGCTCCAGTTTCATACTTGATGTAGTATTCGTCGAACGCAAATGGCATTATACGGATTTTTGGTTGATCAGGTTGAAGAGAGGTGAGATGATCGGTGGATCGTCTTCGTTCATCAACGGTTTTTCGGTAGTGCTGATGAACATTGACTCCCAAGCATTCGAATGTGATGTTTTTCGTACAAACTTCCTTAATATGACCTTTTTCCAATCGATGGAACGGTCAAACTCTGTTGTGTGGGCGGCAACACTCGACTCATTAATTCTCAACGGCATTTTTGTGTGCTTTGAGACGGACTTTAAATTTACGGCAAGCTTGACCAATATAAAAAGCCGGGTAGCTGCTGCATGGAATTTCGTAAATTCCGGATTTATCCTCTTCAGGGATCTTGTCTGCGAGGCTGGACGATCTGGTGGAGCTACGTGGACGACATTTTCGATCTGCTTGCACGATGTTGAATGAGGCTCGTTGAATTTGTTGGCAAAGGAACATTCCTGAATACTCTATGGTTATACGGTTAAACTATAGGTAATACAATATGTTTTGAACTAGAAGCTAAAAGTGTTTTTTGGGCTTCTTGAAATGTTTCTCAACGTGTAGTTTTTAAACGAGGACGAAATTTTCCAAGGAGAATTTTTACAGACTAAGTGCTGGCACAGAAGTGATTTCAAAAACTTTTATAACCATCAACCATACACATTTTTCTATTCTGGAACGTCCATCGTTTGTAACAATTGGTTGAGCTGAAACGGCCAACAAGAATGTTGATATCCTTGTGATGTTTCGATGTGCTGGGACGGCCATCGATTGTATCGAAATGTTGAGCTGGGACGGCCAAAAAGAATGTTGATATCCTTGTAATGCTTTGATAAGCTGGGACGGCCATCGCTTGTATCAAAATGTTGAACTGAGACGGCCGACAATAATGGTAATGTCGTTGTGATGTTTCGATGAGCTGGGACGGCAAACGCAGAGAGATTGAAGATCGCCATTGACGAGAGATGGCAGTCATGGAGGATAACAAAACTTGGTAAGCGATTAGGTCACAGAAAACCTATAATGGCAATCAGTTGCAATAGGTGGTTCTCAAAGACCAGGGCTATTGCAAAAACTACGGGATTATCTTTATGCAGTTGCCAAATGACGACATCGAAAAATCAAAGGTGTAGAGGTGCATCTAGTTCGAATACGAAAAAGCTTGTTCGGCAAAATTTATTGAAGGCAGTGATTTAACGACAAGATACGGATACTTGAGTTTGTACTTTTGAAAAGTAAGTTTACCGATTCGGTAAAGTAGTACGTGCTTGTTGCTGGAAAGGATGTTTAAAAGATTATTCATCAAAGACTAAACTTTGAAAGTGTTTCGAAATGAAAGATCTGCAATAGGTTAAAACTTCGTCTAGTTTGGCCCACATTTTGCGTTTTTTTTTTGCTCTAAGTGCCATAGGTCCATTACAGCAGCTTACAACACGGTTATGTGATGTACCATTGAAAAGGAAAAAAACAACCTCTCTGTCAGCTGAACTCGACAAAACACTTATATTTCTACACAAGTAACGCAACTAAACTCCCGGCAGTCTTCAGATGGTAACATTCGTTCGCCGCTCGGTGCGCTCTATCCAGCATCCCTGTCCGCACTAACCGGCGAATACTCATAATCTCAGGAAAGAAAATCATTCCTCCGGAAGCAGCACATCATCCGTTGGGCCAGCTCCTTGAAGTCAAACCTACTTTTCGGTGGCAGTAGCTCCAAATTCTGAGAATCGTCGTACTCGTCCTCGTCAAAGTCCTCCATATCGTTGTCCAGGTAATCAGCATTTACATTGGAAGCCCTCCGACCTCCGACGCCTCGGTTCAAAATCTTTTTGTAGCCTTTGCTATTCGAGAGCTTCCGGCATTGCTGGAAATCCAGCTGGTCTTCCTGGTCCGATTCGATCGTCATCTCCTGTATGCTGAACGTATCAGACAACTCTTGACGGGTGTGCGTATCGTTGAGATTTTTGCGAGGTGCCTTCGGGAAAAATGACACCTGGTCCAGATCGTCCTCGTCACTGTTTCCACCAGTCGGATTGACGTCAACCAGGGGAAGCTCCCTCTGCGGTCCCCCAGGGATCGATAGCCGAGAGATCGGAATCAACGATGCCGATTTGGGAGCCGTTTCTTGGTTGTAGTCCTGAAGTAGATAGATTAGGCTTAAAATGTAGATTATCATCTGAAAAGAAATTTGTTACCTGTTCTTCGTACATCTGCCTGTAGTTGCGTTTGGCTCTTTCAACTTTTAGCTCCAGCTTTCGTTGAAGGATTTTGCATGTATTGATCTGAGTGACTTTTGGATTCAGTTTTGTGTCGTCTTCTTGTGTGGAAACAGCGCTACTATTTGCTATGGAAGATGAATACGATTCGGTGCTGTTGTCACTAGTTAAGATTTTTCTGTTGCTAGCTATCCCTACGACAACAGGAGCTTCCGATTCCACCAAAAGATCAGCCAAATTTGTTGACGGCTGATCTTTTGAAGGTATTGAGCTGTTTTTATCTTTTAAATCACTGAACATCACATCCAACTCATTCATTTTAGTATAGATATCGCTTTCCGCATCCGAGTCCGAATTATTGTTCTACAAAAAGTTTAAAGTTTATTGCTTCAATCAACAGAAGACAAAGTATAAAAATTACACAACTCACCAGTCTTACTTCGATTATTTGTTCAGTTTTCTCCAGGCCACTCGAAAACAAAGAATCCAACCTGTCCTCACTTTCGTTTCCACTATCATTCATTAGCATGATTTCCGTAGCTGATAAACGAATTCAAAAAGTGCTCAAAATTTTCAACAATATGTTTACAAACGAACTGCTGGTATGCAAAAGGTTCTGTTTACATCGAACTTTTTCCAGTCTTTTGGCCGAGTCATGAAAGAAATATCGATTACCTTTGGCTTGGAACTCTGCAACTGCTAGGAACATATGATTGTGGACCCAGTGCGCAGAATCGCGGAATTACGATGGATGGATCGACCAGCGAGGAACTCAACATAGTTGCACTTGTCCTGTGCAACATTTCCACAACCATGTGGTGGCACAGATAAACGGGACAACAGATAGACGACTAGGAGGAAATGAATTCAAGGGAAGTGATTTTGAGTTATCACGAGAAATTTAGTAGAAAAATAAGTCTTTTTAAAGTGTCAATATTAACAAAACCCAATGATAACATTTGAGAAAATTTATTCCTTATAAAAAGAAGCTAATCCCTGCCGCAGCGGTTGACACATTGAACAGCATAGTGATTCTAATCCATTTGGCATATTTTGAAAATAAATAAGTCACCCCGGGATAAAGTGTCTTCACTCTACCTGTGATCGGATTTTTTGCTTTAAAGTAAGTAAGAAATTATATATTTTGTTAAACTTATTTAAAAAAAAGAACTTTATAAGGTGAAACGGTCGGTAGAATTCTTGAAATCTTCAATTTTGCATAATTATTTTTTAATGGACCCTGAAAGCCCAGACAAAAAAACTCCCTAATCAGACCTCGAGTGTCAATTTGACACACCTCGCCTTAAATAGCTATACCTCTCTTGTTTCTCAACCGGTTTTTACAAAATTTATTGCTTGGAAACTTCTTAATTAAACTGAAATTCATTGTTCAGACAATATATCCCACTTCAGTTCACTGTTATTCAAAGTCTTGAAAAAATAAATCCGAAAAAGCATGCTTCGAAAAAAAACTGTAGATCAGCTACGGAAAAATTTCACTAAGTGTCTAAGAAAGCTGAAGTTAAAAGCTAAACGTCGCGCATAAGGATATATTTTTAGATTTTTTTAAGGAAGAGAGTGGGGTAACGTGGGCCACTTTGAATATCTCAGATGTGTGATTAGATAAAAATCTCAATCTAACTGTCAACGTCGTCGCTTTGCGTAAGCATATTTTTCTATATTTTGTTGAATTTACCTTTTTGCTAGGTGAATGAAAAAAGGTAAAATTTACCGAGAAAGATGAGTGGAAAAAGCACCTCGCTTCTCGGTAAATTCAACCTGTTTTCAATTTTCCGTGCACGGTTTTTACACAACTTTTTTTTGGTCATGATCTTAAAATTTTTTTTAAAAAATGTTCCATATGTGAAACATAAACTAACTTCGGATTACTTAGGTATCGTGAAACGGGGTAACTTTGATCATCGGGGTAAGTTTGACCAACAATAAACTTTCCCACATTATCATCAATAACTCAGTCTGTAGTTTGATTTTTTGGAAACTGTTTTGTAAGTTTGAAAGCCTATTAATTGACTATCAAATGGGCAAAAAATGGTTTGTATTTGATTTATTTTCCTATTAGAAAATATCTAATTTCATAATCTTTAAATATCCATTTTTCCAAGACTCGCAAACAAACAGCTATCCTGATGATACCAAAAAGCATTTAGAAGCAAACGAGTTGTCTAATGTGAAAGAACTACTTTTTTCTTTGTATATGAACAGTTATTGTGCTATTTTTATAGTCATTGAAGAATAACTGTTTGATTTTTGATAAATAAGGACATTTTCGAAGAGTAAGCCCGTGTTGGGAAAATGGATAGGAACCCTATCAAATCGATGTATTTTAAGGAAAAATGAATATGGAAATAGTGGAAGGGCATAGGGAAATGTGTGAAGGTAAAATTTCATTTGTATTTGTATGCTCAAACAATTTAGCAATTATTATAATTTTTGCCCCTAAATGTAGGCAGCATCATAGATCTTTTTTCGATATAAAAAAAAATTAAAAATAAATCAAGGTTAAATTGATAAACTAGCATATGAAAATATTATGAAGGTGTTTTGTATCCTTAATGATCAAGAAAACTCGTTAAAACTGTCAGAATAGAGACTGATCAATGTCACCCCAAAGCATCAAATTCTGAACAAAGACGAAATCGATTTTTAAACCAAATTTAAAGTAGTCTAATAAATTTTTGTATTCATGTTTTACGTTCATAGGATTCCAGTACTGGTTTTAAAAATATAAAACATGCCACATTTCCCTTAACAGAAAAAATAATCGAAATATATAGGAAAAAGTGATCAATCTTACCCCGGATTACGGTACCTACTAAGTGTATTTTTTTCGAGCACTTAATTACTGATTAACAGCCTTTTTCCCGAAGCATGTTTTTTTAAATCTTGGACTTTGAATAATTTTAAAATAAATGATTGTAGCTGGAAATTGTATAAGAGTCAAATTTGATATTTGAGATTAAAAGCTTTCTTAAACATTAAATTAAGAATAAATCGGTTGAAAAACAAGAGAGTTTTAGCGAAAAAGGTTTTTGCCGTCATTTGATAGGTATATCACATGCGTTATTTGAAAACCACAAATCATTGAAAAATTATAAAAATGCAAAAAATACTTGCATTTAAAAAAAATAGTCCCGTAGTTGAATTTGAGAAAAAAGTTATATTAAGCATAATCATCATTTTAAGTTAAACAAAACTGTCATTTGACCACCTCCGGTACGATTAGTGTTAAAGCAGACATTCAACGACAATACAGCTCCAAGTGAACGGTGATATTATGTGTGAGTATTTAAGCACGGTTTTTATTTTATGTATGTTCTTCATTAATTTTATTAAGGCTACTTATTGATTTAGGTAAACGATGGCATTGATTTCATTCATTTCTACACATAACGCGTCAAGAATTTAGCACATTGCCGAAGGAAAAGCTCAGGTTTCGAAGTTACAATTTGTCGATCTGAATCCTGTCTGCTGCTAACAGTGTAACACAAGATTATTTGGGGAAACTAAAAGTGTTCGTTAAATAACGTTCATCTACCTTTGAATGAAAATGATTTCTGGTAAATGGGAAGCTATGTTTACATCTCTTCTACTTTCTCGACTAATGCATCATTATAACATTTAATAAACTGGTGCTGTTGCCCTTTCTTTTATCATTTATGGATTTGGTTTTTAGCATTTCCTAACATACTTTTACATAAGTTAATACACGATTGGTTGAATTATGCGCATGCGAAAAACAAAGCGGGCGTTTGTCTAGTAGTTTCCAGTGTTTTTTTTTTCGACGTGTATCGTTCTGGTTACAATCATGAGCCCTAACACAGTTGCACTTTGCAGAGTTAGAATTGACTAAAAATAATGTTTTGGAAATTTTGTTCGAATTTTCAAACTTTCGTTCGATCGTTTTTTTTTTTTTTGGGGTTTGTCCGAATCGTGAAAAAACTTAAAGTATAGAGACTTATAATCTATTGCTCGTTATCAACATTCACGCTGGCACTCTTCATTGCACTCATTTACTGTATAGCACACTCGTAGATACATAATCGGAACATTCGCACATTGCTCGCTATTCACATTGTGGTGAAGAACACATCAAAACAATTTCCTCGAAATCCTAGTGACGTAGCTGGCCTGCCAACGTACACGACTTGCAGCAGAACCGGGCGTAGTATTTGTGGTTACAGAACCGTGCCTGAACGATCAGGGAACACTTGGCCAGGAACGGACTATCCGTGCAACCTGCTGGTATGTAGACACCTGTTGATGGAATAATTGTTAGAGAAACCCGTTGAAAAATCTTCTAAAAAACCTTCAAACATACCTTCCACCCGGATGGTGTTCTCCTCGAACGCTTCGGAATGTTCGTTCCTTGCTAGGCACTTGTAGGCACCGGCATCTGTCGGCAATGCCCCAAAGATCTGCAGCGTGTTGTCCTCCTCGATGTGAATACGGTTGGTAGGTTCCATAAATCGGCCATCCTTGTACCAGTTGACCGTGGGCCTCGGATACCCATCGACCATGCAACGAATCGTGACATTGCTGTTCGGAGCGAACTGATTGCCGAAGGGGAATTCCTGTCGCGCAGACACTGGAACTGCGAAATAACACACGAGCGTTATAATTTGTTGATATAAAAATTTTAGTGATCCCTATTTTCAACCTCACCATTAGGATCTTCGAACATTGAAGTTGTGTATTGAGTAGGGAGAAGTTGTTCAGTTAAAAACTGGCATTTGAATAGCTCACACGAAAAGCTTCACAGAAGTAGTTAAAGCATCAAACCAAAAACTTACCTGGTTCCGGTCTTCGCGTTGGCGGTGGAGCAGGGGTAAACACTGCAGGCGGAGTGGGTCGAGGATGATAACCGGGCCAAGGTCGGTGAGTAGGAGGAAGTGTAGGGCGCGTATGGACAATATAACGTAGATACTTTTCATCCACCGGATCAGTGATCTGAACTGGGCCGTAAGCTTTGAGGGTAACCGTCTTGGAGATACCTTTTCCGGCACCAGAGTATGCCTGGCAAACGTACGGACCCAGATCAGTCATCCGAACCCGGGTGAATTGAAGCGAGTAGTCACGATTGATAAGCTTGATGGGCATCATTAGTGTGTCCCTCCACCAGGTTACGATTGGTTTCGGATAACCTCCGGCTGGACAGCGTAACGTAGCTGGTTGATCTAGTTCCACCACCTCTGTACTGTTCGTACCTACTATGTAGGCATCTCGTGGAACAGGATCTAGTATTTTATGTTTAACGACATTGTCAAAAGCACGTGCAGCATTTTAAGGAAGCAGCGATAGTGATTTCAGTGAACCGCAAACCAAGCACCACAACAGTGTTAATGAAACAAATTCGAACAGTAAGGTTTAGAGTAAGTATTATTGGAAGAAACAGAGAATGGAACAGTGAAACAAAAATCAAACAGATAAGCTTACCGTTAACCTGAAGTTTAACCTCACGCAGAACCGGTTCGCCGATTCCGTTGTCCGCGATACATACATAAGTACCACTGTCAGTGCGATGTAGCTGCACAATCTGAAGATCTCCATTCGATGTCAAGACAAACCGTCCTTGGTTGGTGTTGAGCTGTTGGATCAACCCCACTGGTCAGTACATACTTATCCATTGGTCAAATGATAACTTTACTTACCACAACTTCACCCTTCTTCCATCGGATGGACGGAGGCGGGAATCCAGTAGCGTAGCAGCGCAGTGTAGCAATGCCACCTTCCTCGGACTTAATGTCCAAGTCTTCTTCAGGGACCGGTTCCAGAGATGGCGGAGCTGGTACTCCCGGTTCATAGGGCGGAGGTTGCTCGACCTCAGGCTGAACTGGTGGAACACAGACCGTTGCGCATCCAGCCTGGCAACACTTGTTATCGCTTCGACAGTCGGCATCAGTGCGGCAAGCATCCTGACAGATAGTAGCATTTGCCAAACGTGGGCATTCGCCATCCTTACTGGTTGGTCTGCAAATAGCTACGAATACGCTGTCATCTCGGTGGTCGCTCTGCAAATCCACGGCACATTCGGTTCCAGAAGGACAGCGTGTGTTGGCACAAGGATCCTCACAAGAGCAACGTTCGCAATTGTTGTGTGCGTCGTACGATCGGGCAACTCCGTATGGGCAGTGGATGCGATCGCATTCCTCGATGTATTCCTGGCATGGATCCACCGCGGGGTCAACTGCAATGAACAAAAGCGATAAGTCCGAGGTATAGAACACATTTTATGTTAGACTATTTGGTTAAAAGTGAAAGTGGTTAGCAGCGAGCTCCTCCAGTATCCATTGACATGTGATGTGATTGTATACCTGAAAACCATTCAAAGCCTTACACAGTTGCGAAGAGTAATAGAGAGTTTGTATAATATTCTTATGAAATGATCAATGAGTCCCAAGACATTGATTGACAATTTGCTAGCACATAAATGCAAATGTGTGTCATATAAGCCAATAGTTCGATAGGATAGAACTGAACCCTCACAAGTTAGCGATGTTGTGGATGTTTCAATGCAACCGAAGAAGCTAGTTAAGTTGACTGTTTCATGATATTCGTGAATAAGTAGACAGTGCCCCATAGGTCAGGGTTTAGCGAACGACTGATTTCCCACAGACCACCTTGTCATCAACTTACACACAACGTAACCGCAAAAATCGCGGCATGATTCATACGAATGGAAATTGTTCCGATTTCCGGAACATCCATTGTAAATAAACGCAAAACAAGTCTCCCGTTCCGAATCGTAGTACCACCGTCGTTGATAGTTCGGCTGCTTCCCTTCGCATAGGCCGACGTTGACCGGAAGTGTACACACTTCCTGTGCACTTTGCAGATTTTCGCTTCGAACAACTTTTTCAATGGGTTAGAAATAATGATCACAGCTATGCCTATAAACCTACCTTGAGAACCAGAGCACGTCGATTCGCATTCATCAATGGTGACAAACCGGTTACCGTTGCCCTCACAGCCGCTATAGTTGAACTCATGGCATCTTCTCGTTCGCGAATCGAAGTAGAATCTCGGATGTTCCTCATCACACGGACCCGAATCCTTCGCTTCCCTACAAACATCTGAAGAGAAAAAAAACATTGAGAGTCCTTCAACCGACTTCAGTTTAAAACGCTCGATCTAACCTATTCCTCGGTATTCGCCGCAAACTCGTTCGCATTGCTCGTGAGATGAGAATCGGTTTCCGTTGCCTCCTTCACCGCTGTAATAATTTTGCTCACACGTTGCTCGTTCCTTGTTGAAGACATACACGATCTTCGGATCGCCTCCCGTGCCATACTCATAAGGCTCATCACAAATGCTAACGGAAACTGGTGGTCGAACATCTGGTTGCTCAGGAGGAACCTGCTCACGTGGTCTGCACTGCTGTTCGCACTCTTGTTCCGAGTAGAAATTGTTGGCGTTACCTTGGCAGCCGCTAAATGTAAACGAATGGCACCGTTGACTGCGCCCATCGTAGTACCACCTAGTCTCATTCTCCGAGCAGCGACCATACGCAGGTCGAAGTCCACAAGCGTCCTCAACTCGACCACAAGCACCGTCACACTCTTCAAAGCTGTGGAAGTTATTTTCGTTACCGCCACAACCAGTGTACGTAAATTCTGTACAAGTTCCTGAGCTGCGATCGTAGAAGTACCGTCGTTCCCACTCTGTGCACTCTCGATTGCCTGAATCCATCTCCAAGAAGCAACTCTGGGTATCGAAGCGCTCCCGTACAGGTGTTTCCGGAACATGAGGTCGTTCCGGTTCCGCTGGTTTCTCACCTCCATGGACACAACGGTTGATACAGGCTTGCTCATCGCCAAAGTTGTTTCCATTGCCGCCACATCCCCCATAGTAGAACTGCCGACAGCGAGCCTCTTTTGTATCGAAGTACCAGTGAGCGGTGTAATTCTGACACTCGCCGATCTCCGCCGGTTGGAAACAGATGTCTTTCTCTGTAACGGTTGACAAATTAGATGTTAGAAGCCGATTTTTTAATAATTCGAGTTTATCATTAGTATGTACAAGCACCAGATCCAGTTAGTAATTTTCTTCGAACAATTTTGTATCACAGTTGGAATGTTATCGTTTCAGCCAAACAAAAGATAGTCCATTCAAATTTTGTTGAAACATTCCAGCTCTCGATAAAGCTCAACAACTCTTCTGATAGCTGCTTAAACTTACCGACTTTCGGTGGACACTGCTCTTCGCATTGGTCCAGCGAAATGAATTGGTTATCATTGCCACCACAACCAGTGTAGTAGAAAGGCATGCATTTATTTTCATCCCTAGTAAAGTACCAGCGAGCCAACTTGCTGTCACATCTACCTGCGTCCATTGGCAGATTGCAGCTCGCTGTGTTTACATTTATATTTAAAAAGCATTAAGATCGTGCATTGGTAATAGAAACAATATTTGAAGTTAGATCTAACTCTATGCCACAACCATAAAATAGGAGGAACATTAACAAATCGGCAAATCCTTGCCACCCAGTACTCACGCTTGTGAACTCCCGGCTTCTTGCAGTGATAGTCGCAGGAACTTTCCGTTGGATAGTTATTCTTGTTGCCTTTGCATCCTCCATAGTGGAATGGTACACACGCATCTCGTTCCTTGTCGTAAGACCACCGCTCGAACGTTCCATTACATGGTCCAGCATCCTGGGGCTGCTCACAAGGTGCTGTAAGTTCAAACCAAGGTAGAATAAAAAATCCCATCCATTTATCAAACAAATAACTTACGCTGAGAATCGTCCACGACACACGACGCCTTACACTCGTCGATCGTTTCGAATCTGTTTGCATTTCCAAGACATCCGCCGTACGTAAACTGGGAACACTGGTTCCTGTCCGAATCGTAGTACCACATAGGGTAGTATCCGGTGCAAGGTCCAGTGATCTTCGGCAAGTGACACTTTTCGTTGCCTTCCGGTGCCTCACAAATGTGCTTACAGTCCTCGGCCGTGTCGAATCGATTCTTATTTCCTTCGCAGCCTCCGTACCAAAACCGACCACAACCGCCGTATTCAACGTCGAAGAAGTACTTGACGGTATAGTTGTGACAACTTCCCATATCCTTTTTGAGCACGCATGCTTTCTGTGGAGATTCCGGTACCACTTCGCAGCCTTCGAACTTGCTGCCTTGAGCTTCGTTAACACCATCTGGACAGCAGCCGTACTTGCTGGTGGCACACGTGCATCCCTCGAAGTTCGGCCCTTGGGCAGCAGTTTGACCATCCGAACAACACTTGAACTCACTGTAGGAACAGTGGCAGCCATGGTTATGTGGACCCTTGGCCGCTGTAATTCCATCGGGACAGCAACCAAATTGGAACGCATGACAAGGACAACCCTCGAAGCCAGGTCCTTGTGCATCAGTCTCCTTGTCAGGGCAGCAACCAAAGTCAGAATACTGGCAACCACATCCCTTGTTGTTATGTCCTCGAGCTGAGGTAGCATTATCCGGACAGCACCCGTACGGTGAGTACTCGCATCCACATCCCTCCAAACTGGGTCCTCTCGCCGGGTTAATGTTATCCGGACAGCAACCGTATGGTGTTTCCAAACAGCATCCTTCGCCATGGTATCCGTGAGCCGGGGTCTTTCCATCTGGACAGCACCCGAATGGTTCAGTCGAACACATCTGGCAACCTTCACCATTCGGTCCGGTGGCTGCTGTAACGTTATCGCTGCAGCAACCGTGTGGTGAAGCGGAACATCCTTTCGGCTCTTCAACTGGTTTCTCATCTTCTTTCTTCTGATCTTCAACTCCGGGACAACCCTTGTTCTTTGGATCCTTGGCAGCGGTAACTCCATCGGGACAGCAGCCATGCTTCGTGATGATACAACCACCGACAGTTGTTGTTTCCACCGGACAGCCTTCGTTATCGTTACCCTCGGAAGGTGTAATCTTATCTGGACAGCAACCGAACAACGTTTCAGCGCAATCGGATTTCGGGCAACCTTTGTTCTTTGGACCCTTGGCAGGCGACACTCCATCTGGACAACAGCCATGTTTTGTATCTTTACATGTTTCCGGAACAGGGCATCCTTCGTCGAATGGTCCAGATGCTTTCGTTTTATTATCTGGACAGCATCCGAATTTAGACGATGCACATTGTGGCGGAGTCTTAGGTTTCGGTTTACATTTGCGTGGTTTTTGTTCTTTCGAAAGAATGGTTGAAAGCGAATAAGGCGTACTGGTTTCGTCATCCTCTCCCTCTCGCATCCAGATATCGAATGTACTCGACTCAACGTCGGTAGATGATTCTGTTGAAAGATCACTAACATCCGAAACGCTCTCTGTTGAAGCATCTGTTGCGCCACTGACGGTAGAATCTGTTGATTGCGCTTCAGTCGTAGGAGTTTCCTCAGTTGATACCGTTTCCTCTGTGACGGTGGATTCGGTAGGACCTGTAGATTGTGTCGCTTCTGTTGCATCAGATTCCTCAGAAACTGCAACGGAACTGTCAGTGGAATCCGTGTCTGTCGCATCTGACGAATCAGAAGTTTCTCCAATGCTTTCTGTTGTTGAGCTGCCACTCGGAGATTGGTCTGTGCTTTGATCTGATGAGCTATCAGAACTGTCAGTCGAGGTGTCTGTTGAATCTGACACGGTTTCACTGGATGCAACCGTTGAAGAATCGGTTGAAGAAACTGCATCGGTTGTAGAGTCATCTGACGACAACGACGTATCGACTGTAGAACTAGCATCAGTTGTTTCAGATGTACTTGAACTTGCATCTGTTGTTTCTGAAGCAGTCGTTGAATCGATCCCGGTTGATTCTGAGGTAGCGTCAACGGTCGAAGATGCTACAGAGCTCGTGTCATCAGAAGTACTACTCAGAGACGAAATTGTAGATCCTGTAGCTGCCAGCTCTGAGGAAGTTTCGATTCCATCACTGGATGTGTCTAATGACGAATCGGTTACCTTGATCGAAGAGAGTGCATCCAAAGAAGATCCTTCAGATACAGTCTCCGTCGAACCTGAAATGTCGGTTGAGTCAGTTGATCCAGCATCAGTACTGATGGAACTTTCGCTGGCACTAGGCGTAGAAGAATCGATAGGTGCACCTGACCCTTCATCATCGTCACCAATACGAAGATCAAACAATCCTGACCCTTCCACTACAGAAATATCCGTGGTTGCGTCTGAATCTGTTGCTCCAGTTTCGAATCCAGTAGCATCACTCAACATCATTTCGTCAGTTTCCAATGATGAATCTGTAGTTGCATGCGTTGATTCCAGGTCAATACCATCAACCAACGAAGTGTCTTCGGTAACCATAAGAATGTCATCTGGAGACTCGGACGATGACTCCTCATCATCTTCACACCATTCTTCATCATCGTAATCATCTTCCAGTGGTGTTGCCGTGGTGTCGACAGGAATTGTTTCATCGTCCGTACAATCATGGCTGTTACACGATTCTGTACTCAGTTCAATCGTATCGATTTTGCAATTGGTCTCTGGAACTACAGTTCCATTTGCAATGCAAAGCACTTTACGAGATTTGAATCCACCGCCACAGTCCTTTGTACAATCAGTCCATGGACCAGTGAACCATTGGCCTGGACACTCAGCAGGCCCCTCACATTCCTGCTCATTGGTCGGGCGCTGATCGGCATCACACTTGTAATCGTCATCGGCTCGTTTCAGTGACTGACCATCAAACACTCCGCAAACGACAGTTCTCGTTTGAATACCTTTACCACAAATAGCAGAACACTTGCTCCACTGTGATGAGAACCACTGATATTCACACGGAACGTACTGACACTCTCGCTTTAGCTCCGGTAGCTCCCGGTTTGCGCAAAACTTGTCATCGTAGATTGTTCCCGTTTTGCTCGCACAGTGCACCGTTCGTGTCTCCGAGGTTGAACCACACTCTTCACACTGTATTTAGAATAATTTTGAGAATCAGTGATTAATCTGATTGGTTTTGTTTTATAGAAACTTACCCCACTCCAGGAAGATGCAATGTAATCAACTCCCTCGCAGGGTCGTAGCATACAGGTTTGCTTTTCCGCGGGTTGTTCCGTTGGACATTCACTATTGTCTAGCACAGTTATGCGACCATTTTCCTTTCGGAAGCACGTTACCTTTCGGGTCTGTTCTCCTTCTCCGCAAAGTTTGTTGCACTAGAAAACAAGAACGTTTTCGATTAAAACGAAAAACAGCTATCGGAAGACAAGTTCTTACAGGTGTCCACTTTCCGATGAACCATTCCGGGCAAATGGTGCCCCTATTGCACTCCTGTTCGGTGGCTGGTTTGTTGCCAACCTTCTCCAGGCACACAGCATCATCAACAGTTATCGGTACCCTGGAAGATATTTATATTTTAAAGGTTGCAATCTTTTTGGTTAACTTACTTACCCTTCGCCAGAAATACGTTCACAATAGACTTCACGAGTTTGCTTGCCTTCGCCTCCACACGGCATCGAACAGTTACTCCAGTTGCTTTCGGCCCACCGAGGTGGACACGACTCCTGACCACAACGCTGCGATTCCACCGGTTTGGATCCCGTATCGCAAAGACCGTCATCGACCTGTTTCAGAGTGGTGCGACTGTTACAGGTAACGTTCCTATGCTGAATTCCTCCACCGCAAGTTGCCGAGCAGGTATCGAAGGCGGTGTACGTCCACGAATAGCTGTCTCTTTCGTCAACTGGAGCCGATTTCGAGGCTACGCTGTATTCGTAGTTGACTCCGACGTTTCGATCTTGAGATAGGAGAACCAGATAGACGGCTTCTGTCGTTGGACCCAAACAGGTCAGCTTATCGGGGGCAGCAAAACCCTGGGGTCTTCGTTCGTAATGCCAATCGCTGCCTGCAAATTGAATCGTACGCGGAAAGTCGATTCGGTAGTTGCCGTTCAGATGATAGAACCCGGTGAGGTTACGGATGGCCAGGTAGTTGTTAGATGGCCCGCGTTCACTGACCATTACGTTAGTAGCACCACTAGGGATCAGCAGTAGGTCATTGTAGCCGACCTGAAGGTTGTTCATGTCCAGCAACCCGGTAACCGTTTTGCAACCGCTTCCATCTCCCTGACAGTTACGGCATTTGTCCTCTTTGGCATTCGAACCAAGCATCATGTCACAACCCACCGACTGACAGGTGCCATCGACGCAGACATCGAATGACTCATCACTGCACCGAGTTCCATCGGTAACCTTGGATTTGTGTCGGTAATAAAAGCGTTCACCGATTGGCATGCAGTTAAGCTCACACGGATTGGGAGCTTTCGTGTACGGCACCCATTGGTATCGATGGCCCTCAAAAGGGACACTATTATATTCGGAACATTGCTGCTTGCGGAAATCCGGTTCTCCTTCCGGGCAATCCTGCAGGAAATGAAGCGCAAATCAGTTATCCAATTTCGTCACCGATACATGCTTGATGAAATTGAGTCAACGGTTAAAAGTGGAAAGAAAAATCAATTTCAACCGAGGGAAGTGAAGAGTGAAAAATCGTTATCATTAGTCATATCTGACGAGATGCTGCAGAGGAAGTCGAGAAATGCAGTAGCAAAAAGTCGTTCAAAATATTCACCGATTTTCTAATAAACCAATCTCGGGAAGTGTTCCCTCGTTCGCCCCAGAAGCCTTGAGTTCGAAGCTCTCGATGGACTCGTCGTGATGTCCCCCCAGAAGAGAGAAACTGTAAAGCAGCATCATTGATGTAATGGAATATGGTGTTGCAATTGCCGTCGTTCTTCTCACAAGCAAGGAGTCAGTCTAAAGAAGAATAGCTGCACGCCCGGTAATGGAATCATTTTTCCACTTCTTTCCAGCACAACGGCAGCAGTTGATTTTGGCTGACTCAGCGAGGGCTGCCATCAGTTCTTGCCACCACCACAGCCAGCAGGAGCTGGCTTGGTATCGGGGTGTCCCTCTTGGAACCGAGTTTGTTGTGTTTTGTGTTGAAAAAGTGCTGATGCATGCATTGCTGCGACACCGGACCATCACAGCAGATAGTTCATGTTCCAAACAAGGACGAACTTTTTGCTTCGAGGAATTTTTCTCTGGGGGAGCTTCCTTAAATAGGCGGCGCACTTCAAAAAAGCATCAAAGCTTGTGAAAAATCACATCCAATTTGTAAGAAATTTTGTATGTAAAATTTTGTAGATATTTTGTGAACAAGCCCTTCAAAATAACTAACCTTATGGATAACTCAATCCCACAGGAAATAGACGTTACGAGACTTAGAATTAAATAGAGCTTTACCAGACGTTAAAAATTCTTTTCACTTTATCAATCTGTTGTCTATGTTTTGGTCTTTTTCTCATGTCCGGCTACACCTAACGTTTATTTTTACATAGCGTCGGACGTTCCTATCTAGGAGACAGCTCCATCGAACAATCCGCTAGTGGTCGTTGGATGACCGACAAGACAGACGACGATTCGGCACCAGCAGGAAAAGAACTGAAAGCTATTGAATATGTGTCCTTTGACGTAATAAAATTTATCGATACAATTATTGGATTTCGATCGTTCTCGTCTGTGGTTCGGTGAAAGATTTTACCTTCATTCGAGCGATTTCATTCATGAAGAGGCGTCGTCATCAAACTGGTCCATTTAAGATTTTTTTTTATCACATTGCCAAAAGAGTGCTGGAATTTTACAAACTGTTCCCCTGAATAACCTGTCTGCACACGTGTGGTTGAACGGACATACGTAAATGCTACCAGTAGCGACCAAGAAGAGCTGCTTCCTGCATCATAGTTAGGTACTGATATGCGATTATTTGTTTCCTGTCCTTTCCCGGAAAGTGCCCCGGATGAATGGAAGGAAACAGACGACGCGGTGACGCTGATATGAATGGTGGTACATTTTGTTTTCATTGTCTTCTACGAACTGTTTTGACAAAATTTATCTCGATTTGCTGCGTTTGCTTTTTTTTGGTGGATGCGCATAAAAAATGGTCAGGAAACAATGTGAGCCATTGTTGGGATAAAAGATGATGATTGGGAAGATGGTTTATGTGTAGTTGAGTTGTGCTGTTATGAACCATAATGAAACTTCAAAACTTTTTTCAGTAACACTGTTTCGGTAATTCTCGTTTTCCATGTTCACATTTAACAGCATTTTTGAACACAAATTGATTCGTTCATACCGATTAAAGGGGTTTTTTAGAACACATAATTTTCAATATCAATTTTGCCTGATTTTAATTTTGGCTGCCCTATTCGGTCTTTGTTAGAAATTTGAAAGAAACTTCTTAGTCTACATTCAGGCGTTTTAGCTAAGGCTGAAGACTGCTATGAAAAAATTTGACCTCATAGCAATTCTCCAGCCATCCTTCGCTCGCTTTGGCACCAGAGGGAGGCAACGTTACACGTTTTGTCTATGTATCGTGTGACCAACATCTTTTAAATGAGTGGTCGTGAATCTCGTTTTAAAGCTTTTTTTCCTCAGATTTAAGCTTTTTTTACCTTGAGAAGATAGGAGACGAAAGCTGAAATCCGAGGAAAAAAGCTTAAATCGGTCAAAACGAGGGGAAAAAAAGGGGAAATCTAAAAGATGTGCTCCATACGGTTTGAATAGCGTTGCCGCCGCCTGTTTGGCACACACGGAAAACGATCACATGTGTGAAGCCTTTCGAATCGAATGGAATTGTTTCAATCTGCTCGGAGCGTTCGGTTATGAAAATAATCCTTTTCATGAGCTTTTTCTGAGTAAAATTGATGACTTCATCGAATTGTATCAATCCAAAATTCAAAAAAAAAAAGAATTATCGGATAAAGCGATCACTTTATCAGAGCGATTCAAGGAACGTCATTGCGATTGACCACCAAATCTAACAATTGCTTTCATACTTCCCTTGAATTTGATTTGGTGATGCGCGTGCAAGGATAGCTGTAGGACTGGCTGGATTAAAAGAAGCGTTGGTTTGACAAGCTTCGAAAGTAATTGAGATAACTCATTTTTGAAATGAATTATTGGGGCTGATTTTCTGGAAAATACACAAATTGATAGGTTCTTATTTCCGGGAATTTCGATGGTTTAAATCTGCGATAAAAGAAAGTTGAATTTGCATTCCAAATTAACCTTAATACTTAAAGCTTTCGGTTTAATTTTTCTGAATTGGAATTTAATATACAAATTGATCCCTCTACATGGACAATAGCATTATTGACATCTAGCTAAGTCATTTATGAAAACAAATATAAATTGCTTTTTTCAATGTTTTTATTGTTTAAATAGTGTGTAAGATATTTTTTCTGGTTTTATAATTACTGATTGATTTTTTGATGCTTTAAAATCATTTGAAACATTTACAGCACCGTAAAATGGAAGAATCTGAACAGTTTTGAACTATTTTGGACTATTTTCGTAATATTTCTGTCAAATGTTGCTGTACCCATTAGCAAACGTTTTGTTTAAGGTGATGTATTTTGTTAACCTTAAAAATTTAATATTAAAATTGTTTTTTACTATCAATTTTCAAACATTATTTTTTGTTAACCTTCAAGTGGGGTGAATAGGGACAGTTGCTTGTGTAATGAGAAACTCATGTACCGTAAAACGGGGTAACATTGATCACCGGGGTAAATTTGACCAACAATAAACTTTTCCACATAATCATCAATAACTCAGTCGTTAGTTTGATTTTTTGAAATCTGTTTTTTACGTTTGAAAGCCTATGAATTGAGTATCAAATAGGCAAAATTTGGGTGAATTTGAAATTTTTTTTTCTGTTAGTAAAATATCTAATTTCAAAATCTTAAAATATCTATTTTTACAAGGCTCGCAAACAAACAGCTATCCTGATGATACCAAAAAGCATTTAGAAGCAAACGGGTTGTTCAATGTGAAAGAACAACTTTTCTTCTTTGCATATGAACAGTTAGAGTGCTATTTTTATGACCATTTAATGATAAATTTTTGATATTTAAAAAATAAGGACATTTTCCAAGAGTAAGCCCGTATTTTACAAATGGACAGGAACCCTATCAAATCGTTAACTTTGAAGAAAAAATGAAAATGGAAATAGTGGGAGGGCATAGGGGAATGTGTGAAGGCTAAATTTCATTTGTATTTTTAAGCTCAAATTATTTAGCCATTATAATTATTTTTGCCCCTAAAAGTAGGCAGCATCATAGTTCTTTTTTTCAATTATGAATATTTTTAAAATAAAACGTTAAAAATCAAGGTTAAATTGATAAACTAGCATTTTTAAATATTATTAAGGTGTTTTGTATCCTTTTTGTTCAAGAAAACTCGTTAAAACCGTCAGAATAGAGACTGATCAATGTCACCCCAAAGCATTATATTCTGAACAGAGACGAAAACGATTTTTAAATTTAATTAAAAGAGGTCTAATAAATTTCTGCATCCATGTTTTACTTTCATAGGAGTCCAGTACTGGTTTTAAAAATATACAACATGCCACATTCCCCTCAACAGAAAAAATAATCGAAATATATTGAAAAAAGTGATCAATATTACCCCGGATTACGGTACCTACTTAGAAACTGTCCAAAAATTAAAATGCGTTGGTTTTAGCAACCATCATTTTAAATGCAGTTATCACCTTTTTGCCACCCGCACTTATTCGATGAAATGTTGATGATAGTTCCTAACTCCAGAAGTCAAAATATTCGATTAAAATTTATATTTGTATTTTTAGAATTCTTGCAGAACCTTTAACTCCTTCCTTCTAGGATCATCTTAAAAGTAAATTTTCTTCAGTTTCATTTTATGTTCAACAATCTTGGGGGATTTTAAACACTTTTATGGACATGTCCCATTTAACCCACGATAATGTTTTGTTAAAATTTGTCACTGATATTTCTCGATTATTTTTTCTGTTAAGGGGAATGTGGCATGTTTCAAATTACCGAATATCAAATTCCAATCAGATTTGATTAAGCTTGACAAATTTCCCAGGTTTTGCCGGAATGTTTGCACTTTATTTTCAGAACCAAACTAAAATTCATATTGAGACATAAAAAATATGTACTTTTTCCCCACATTTTTTAAGTAAATGTATCATAACTAATGTGAACGACTAATGTATGTCGATAAACAAAAATCAAGTGTTTTTCTTCATGATTTTTATTGAAATTTTTTATATTGTCAGATATTTAAGGAAATATCCCGGATTAGCACGGCCCGTATATTTGGGAAAATATATATGCAAAGCTTAGGCTAGAACAATTCCGGATTTTTTGGTTCCAAATTTGCTTATAATCATTAAAATTCGATGTCAGACACGAATTCGAATTCAGTTATTCCAGTTTATTGCTACTAAACTTCAGTTTGGTTCATCATTAAAGAACATCCTGATCGAATCTCGGTTTTGCATTTCCAATTTTTATGTTCAAACTAATCCTTTCGGAATATGAAAAGAAAGTATTTAAAATATCAAACCATTTGGAAGATTTGAAATTTCGACTTTTGATTCTTATGCAGAATTGGATCTAAAGAAACTTTCATGATGATTTGCAGTTTTCCTTCAGATTCACAAGTTGAATTTCGAATAAATAACTGAAGCAAGAATTCACATTGAATACCAACAATTCAAAATTCAAATACGCGATTCCTGGTTGAGAAATCTGATCCAAATTTCGCTTTTTGGCTCATAATTAGTAAGAATCATTCTCTGGAGCTTAGATACAAAAATCGTTTTCAAATTCCGAATTCAGATTTCAAACTTGGGTTCAAAATGCAGTAGCCTGATTTGAAATCAAAATTATAAATTCAGATTCAGCTCGAGGTTAAGTTTTATAATCCAGATCAAAATATCAATGGGAGAATTCTATTACAGATTCATATTACGAGCACAGTTTCATAATTTTGATTATTCGAAACTAAAATTTTATTTTCAATCAGAGATAGTTTGGAACACAAACCAGAAGAAATCACAAATTGAAAATAAAATTTATTTTAGAGAAAACTAGTTTTTTTTAATTCAACTGAGAAAATATTTTATTGGTTTTATGTTCTACATTATTAAAATTGCAGATTCTTCTTAAACAAAGTTTCAAGCTAAAATCTTTGAATTTATTCATTTATAGAGAAGAAAATATATCAGATTTAAACTGCAAACCTCATCTCTTACTTTTATTCCTAAATATTTGGATTTTTTATCAATGCCTCAAATGTTCATGCTTGAGGTTTAAAACAACTAGCTTACTACTTTCTTATTTGAGAAAATAATCTTTTATATTCTATTCTTTTCTATTATGTTCATTTTTAGAGGATTTTTATTAACTTGATGATTCGTCCTCTTACGATTTAGGAAAAAATAAAAAGTTTTTTGTCAGCATGAAATCTTCAAATCCATTATTTTATTTTCTTTAAACTTCTTGGGAAAAAATGGTAACTTTAAGGATTTATTTTCGAATGTAAGAACTTAAAATGCTTAAAATAAATACCTTACTCATAATGTAAATGACTGAATCCTAAATAATGATTTTTTTTACTGAATACTTTATGTATGCATTGTTCAAGCAAAAAAAAAAGAAATAAAATTTTGTCAAAAAGTTGGCCCTTCCTACGGTCCTGACTTGTATATATAATTTTTGAATGAATTTATTAAAAAACAACAATTCCTTAGCTTCCAAATGAACCCTTCAGATGTGCAATACGCTGTTAGATGAGAAAGATATGAATAAAATAATTTTGCATGTTTTTATAAGAATGATCCCAAACTCACCATACAAAGAGGTGATCCCAAACTTTTGGACGATAACTCAAGTGTCTATTTTATTAATTAAAAATACATTCTTGAATTTTTTCTTAAAATTTTTTGATTGTGTTTTGAGAAGTAAAGAACAGGAATTCTAATGCCACTCAAATTTTGAGATTTGGTCCACCCTATCCCGAGATGATCGGCTTTGAATATTAAGTGCGGTTTTTGGAAAATGTTATAACTTTAGGTTAAGTTTTAAGTTCAAAACTAAAACATTATATTTGGGCAAAATACCTCCAAGATAGCTATTGCTCATTATCTTTCAAATGAGATCAGAAGATTTGCAATATGTCCTAAGACGGCTGAGATATGAACGATCAAAATTTGCATGTTTTTTAGTGGGTGATCCCAAACTTTTGGCCGGCAGTGTATGTAGATATGCAAATATGTGTAGCATTGAGTTTGTGGACCTTTCTATGGGAAAAATAAGTAGGTTAAAGACTTGAAATATGAGCTCCAAAAAAGCAGTTTCTCTGTGCTTTTAGGTGCTGATCAGACTACAGAAATACTCTCGAAAAAGAAGATTGAGGAAACAGATTCAAATTTAATTTTTTTAACAGGAAGGACTTAGCCAAAGTTATATTTTTTTTAAAGAAATTCATACATTCTCACGAATAAAGGGATAGAATTCAGAAACAGATATGTTCACTTTGGAATCGAATTCTTAGATCAGTCTCAGAATCAATTGTCTGAATCAAGTTCAATGGTTTCCAGCGCATATGAGAAATGGAAGTGAAGTCCTGCTAGGTTTAAATTTCTCTAGTTAGCCAATCAACCTGAAGACCAAATTTATTGAATAAATTTAGGCGTTTAAAGGCATGACTTCCTATGCTGATTGGAAGAAAGGAATTCAAAATATTCACATAAGTAGGGGTAAGATAGCCATAAAACGTCCGTGAAAGGGCTAATTACTGTCTACGGTATTCTCTGAGAAAGCATTTAGTTGTGGCGGGGTATGGATCGAGTTTTTATTTCCAAAATTAGCCACAATCACCACAGACATGTTCCTAGCGCAGAAAAAACCAGAGCTTCCATGGCAATAAATCGTGTCGCATTGACCTTACCCATTGGCTACACTAAGCAAACGCTCCGGGAGATGATATCCCATAAATCGAGGACAACTCGCTGCCCAATAGGTACCTAGGATGAATGGATCCGTGCGTAGTCACAACCATCTTCCATTGAGCTGGAGGAGGGCGGACGAAAAAACCCTCGCTGTGTGTATTTGAACCGTTTACGATTAGCGCGAACATAAACATTAGTCCGAGAGCGCGAATGTGCTCAAATGGCTAAATAAACATAATCATTTTCCAGCTTGTTCGAACCGCGGCATCATCCATCCCATCCGATGGACGTTACAGAGTAGGAGGTTTACATATTCGAACCTAATGGAGGCTGAGGAAAGCAATAATTGTTACGACGAGCACTATAATCCTCGCGCTTTTTATCTCAACCACCATAGGACAGCGAGGTGTGCACAAAGGCCCAGTGTATGTGTGCATGTACGTATGTATGTATGTGGGTGTGTACACAGATAGAGCTCGTGAATCAGCATGATCCGATTGTTGATTCCGAGCTGTAGCAGCATCATCCAACGCATCGGGCCAGCAGGTTTCGCACTTTGACCAAGGAACAATGTTTAAGCGCAACATTGTATTAGACACGCATGTTCGAGCACGAAAACGGTAATCGTAAATATTTCAATCTCTAAAATCAAACATTTGACTAACGATGATGGGGTCGATGTCGGCCCGGCCATTGGTCGTTTGTATTGGGGATAGGTCCTACGATACCCAACTCGTCATTCATCGTCGTGGCACGGGAAATTGATTTTCTGATGCGTGGACAAAATTGATCCGGTTGGCCTGGTTTTTGGAGTCTATTTTTCCTTTGATTTTTCCTACATTATAATGAACAAGAGCATTTTATCGTTCCTATAATCCTTGAAACTCTTGCAATTCCTTACGCATAAATTAAGTTCATAAATGCCAATTTGACGATTTCTCTTCAAAGTTTCCCTCTATGAACTCACCAATGTTTTTGGATGCTACGAATGGCTACAATTAAAATCATATAAACACACGTACCTGAGTGTTGCAGGAGAAATACTTTTTGCTTCCTCCCCGGCATCGCGGCTGACCATCTGGACTGTTGTTCCGTTCGTGGCCGTGGTGCGTCAGGAATGTCCGAAGTGTTTACGCGTACCCGCGCGCAGATTGGTTTTCCGCGAATCATTTTCCCGCAAGGAAAAACCCCGGAAAGGATTGTTTGTGTGTTGTAGATTTTTCCATAATTTGCATCAAGATGAGAATGGAAGAGAAACAGTACGCAAATGTTTAGAATTAATCCTCCGATGTTTGTAGCTCTAGAGGCAAACATTTGTGCTTCATTGGAAACGAAAGACCACCCATTCCGATTGCCCTCTCATTAACGAAGATGGGTGTTGGTAATGATGCTTGAAATAATGGTACTTACCCAAGGTCGTCACACTCGCGGCTCTGGAAGGCAACACCTCCGCCGCAGCTGCGAGAACACTCCGAAGGGGAGCTCCAGGGACCCCAGCGATCGTCCGGCTGGCCTTCGTCCCCTCCGCCGCCCGGGATTATGTAGCTCTCCGGCAGATACAAACTACTGCCATAGTGGCGTTTGTGTCTGGTTCCGAACTGTGGGGGATAGAGCGATAAAGATTTGTTTTAGTTCGAGTAGTTCGAATACTCTTAAAAATATTATACAATCTGAACAAAAAAAAAAGATGTAAGAGGAGTATTGATGTAAAAACGGATAAAATCTAAACTTGTCAAAAATGATAAATTGTATAAACATTCGGAAAGTTTTTGGGTAAAACTCGTAACATTTCTGTAAATTTTTCATCGTCAGTCAATTAAAACACCCTAGGATAGTAATAAAGCATTTTGTGTTGTTTTATATCAGTTTTAAGCAGATTTCTGTTGGGCCAAAGACCCCACTCTCAATTTACACAACTTTTTCTTCGTTTAAATAACTTCCCAACAAATTTAATTTATAACGGCTTATTTTCTCTAATGATAGGTATATTTTTTGTTTTTTTTTAACCAGATTTTGGTCTTCAATCCCCATAGTTCATTGCACCTTGGAAAAATGTAAATGTTATGGCCTTAGGTAATTTATAAAAACTTTACCCTGTTTTTTAAAAAAAAGTAATTTTGAGCATTGAGAAGAACAAGGAAACAAATTTAATTGAAGCTGAAATAAGTTTATTGAAGAATATTTCATATCAGCATAATATTTGTAACGACATAGACGATTTTATTTTTCAAATCAAAATGTTTAGTAATAAGTAGAAGGTAGAGGATTTTTGATTTGTTTTGCTAATTCTGTGGACCATCGTGAGAATAACATACCTGTTACATAGTGCTGAACTTTTCGATGTATAGAATAAGTAATCGATGAACTAATATTGAAGTTAAAATCTTTCTTTTCAAACTCAATTTTTGTTTAGTTACACTTCTTAATCAAAACCCATTCTAAAGACGTAGGTAGGGTTCTCAATAACACCACTAGAATCGGCAAAATGGCCTTTCTGATGAATATTTCCAGTGCAAAGTTGCAGAAATCCAATGCAAAGTTGTGTTTTAGTGCAAGAAAATCTAAAAAAAAAAATTGCAAATTTATAAAAAATTAGAAAAACAGCTACCTTTGAAAATTCTGCGTTTCGTATTTCGACAATATAAAAATGCTTGAAAAAGTGCCAAATTACGCCAACTTTATCTGGTGTGATTTAAACAATTTTGACGGTTCATTGATTGAGCAATACGGGTTTTACACCACTTTTTTACATTTTTGGTGGTCATGATCTTTAAAAATTTTAAAATATATATATACTTATGTGCAACGTATAGCTTCTAACTTCAGCTCATTTTTTTAGCATTCCTTAGCTGATCTACAATCTTTTTTCCGAAGCATGTTTTTTTCGGATTTTTTTCCTAGACTTTGAATAACGGAAAACTGAAGTTTTTATATGAATAATTTCTGAAATACATAGGTATTTGAGTTACATTACGAGGTTTCCAAACTATAAATTTTTTTAAAATCTGTTGGAAAACAAGAAAGATATAGCGGTTTTAAGCGTGAAGTGTCAAATTGCAACTCAAGGTCTGATTAGGTAGTTTTTTTACTGAGCTTTTAGTTTACGTCCATAAAAAAAGTAGTGATGCAAAATTAAAGATTTTGAGAATTCATTGATGGTCCCCGAAGATTTCTTTTTATTTGGATGCACCCGAATAAAGTTACCAGCCACCAAACTTCCAAAAGTGTCATATTGACAATTAAGAGCGGATTAGAGTTAAGGGTTTTTGGGATCAGAGGGGTGCAAGTGCGTATATGATTGTTTAGAGAAGACGCGCTTCAATATTGTGAAGGTGCTCGATTTTTCATTTATTTTTCGAATTTAAGCAGTTTTAATTAAATCGATAGTGTTCAAAAAAAATTAAAAAACAAATTAAGTTTTGCACCTAATGTACATTTAAACATAAGGAATCGTTAAGTATACTTAATTCAAAATTGATTATTTTGGACTTGCGCTCCTCTGATCCTTAAGGGCCTTAGTTAACAACTGATTTTGGAAGACAGACTGGTTTTGGTAATGTGGCGTGTAAAAATTTTAAAATTGATCAGTTTGACTAAATTCGATATTTGTTCAAAACGTATCACCCTCAAAATGCATTGATAAGATATGTTGTCTTGTCAGTAGAGTGTTCATTTCCCGGCCATTTCAGCGTTCCCGGGAATCGGGAAATCTGACGATCCATTTCCCGGGAATTCCCGGGATCCCGGGAAAAATTGAAAATGAAGATTTCAACATGAATCCTCTGCTGCGTACGAATTCTTATCAATATGGCATTGTTAAATTTAAGGTAGTACGTAGTGTTGTGAAACATTTCAAACTTGTTTAATGCCTCAAAATTTCAATAAGAAAACCAAAGACCCGTGATACTTTAACCGACAAACTGGTCTGATTCTAGAAGCAAAGATTTGAATGATTGAGAATGATTTCTCACTATCGATACTCACTATCGATACACTATCGATCACTTCATGTTATTCTAAATATCGTAAATTTTCAGATAACTATCCATTTGTTTTACAATACTTATGTCATTTATTTGCTGATGATTTTGCTACTGTAAATAGTATCTTAAACGGTTCTAAATGAAAGTTCTAAATGGTGAGTAATGCAAAATAGAACATTCATATTCTTTCCGTAGCGTTTCATTATTGTTTTGTTTGATTTTATAGATTCTTTGGCGTTTTTCACTTTTACACTGAATTTTTCGATTGGAAAAATGTTCATCCAATTCAATGTATTAACCAGATTAAAAAAAAAAAGACTAAGCCATCAAGGTAGAACCACTGAATACACTGCTTTGACACTAAGAACAAAAATTTGACCATTTTCTGGCTTTTTTTTTTGTCAAATTTTGTAGGTCAAACAGGTAGGTCATTGCGCTTAACCTCACTCGAAAGCTCCGTGTATATACACAGCATGCTTGCATACCAATAAAAATAGTTATGAAAATTTGGCAGTTTTATATGAAAAAGCAATCAAAATTATTAATTTCTCCGTCGATAGCCATTCGATTCTTTTGAAAAGGGCTTCAGATTAAAGATTGATTCTTCAGGATCACCGGAAACTATTTTTTGCATTGGATTTTCGAATCTGAATCATAAGTAATGAGTAGTAATTTTCATCGTTGTCTTTCTTTTTGGAGAGCAAGCAATGTAGTATTTTCTTCTGTCTGTGTTTAATATATGATAAATGAATTTTCATCCAAATCACAAAGAAAAAAAGGCCCCACAAGGCAAAAATATCATTACATTTTAGTTTTAAATCGAGAAAAAGCCATTGCATATTGCATTTAGCTGTGTTGAAAAGCCAAATACTGTTCGTTACATTAAAATGCATCAGTGCATATATTTCTCATAATTTTATTTCTTGTAAATTTTAAGAAAAATGTGTTTTTTTTTTGATAAATTCCATACATTTGCCAGTTTATTCCATTACTATTTTTCGGGGCCTCTTACCAATACGTCGAAATAGAGCGGAATGGCCTACCTTGTATATTTCAAATTACTATGTTCAATCCCTACTTATGGCAACTGTTTGACAAGTAGTTGTCAAAAGCTAAAAAATCTGAGAAAACTATTTTTCGAAAAAATCATATTTTCGAGGAGTCAGAGTTCTTTGGTCCTTTGTATTTCGATCCAAGAAATTATTGTAAGTTAGGTACGTCTTAGAAATAGAAAATAGAAAACTTCTATTATTTTTTCGCAGAACTCAAAATTATCAGTAGTCTTAAGAAAATGTCGATGATTGATTTTAAACTTTTGTTTTAAAATTTTAAGATTTTGTTTTAAAGTTTTGTCAAAAACGTGCAGATAAGTTTTTAACCTATTTTCAAAAGTTATTTTGATAGCAAAAGCTGATGGAAAAATTGCACAATTTGATTAAGAGCACCCAAATTAGTCAGAATTACGATTTAAATTTGTCGTACCTCGGAAGAATGTAAATTTTGTGGTCTTAGCTCATCTGTAGCTTTTCGGTTTCTAAGATA
>NW_026598206.1:0-50000 GCF_029784155.1 Uranotaenia lowii | reverse complement strand
TTGGTCGGAAGAAAGTTGGCTCAGCTTAAAATGCCTGGGTTGGAGAGCATGCTTTCTTTCGGTTGGTTTTTTTTCTCAGACTTTCATCTACCTCGACTACTCTTGAAAGAAAGCCATCCATTCACATGTGCGGTCGTAAACAAGCTGCCAGATAAGGGGGAAAATGTTTCCGGAAGTTTCTGAAAAATGGTTATATCTCAGCTCAGCTCAGCCGCTAGTTAATATACGATTATGACGTCACTAAGTGGGAGCGAAAGGATGCAGATGATTGTTTGAAGATTTTTTGGTTTTTTGAACTACGGTGTTAGACAGAGTCATGTTAAGTAAGGTGGGAAGCAAATGCCACAAAAAGATGATAGAATTTCTATCGGAAAGAATTCTTTTCGAAATCGAAATGCATTCAACTGAAACTAGATTTATGAGCAAAAGCACTATAGAATGAATTGATGATTGAATATCCCAGAAAAATACCTACTGGAAAGCAATCAGTACGAAACAAACAAAAAAAAACGCGACAAAAGAATGCTAATGAAAGTTTCTTTCTCTATTTTCAGGTGAGCTTTTTTAAAACGGATAGGCAAATCAAGTGTAAGTGTGAAATATGCAGGTCAAAAGTTCATCTCTATAAAATGACAGAAATGACAAAAATAAAAAAAATGAAAAAATGACAAGAATGAAAAAAATTAAAAAAATGAAAAAAAATGACAAAAATGACAAAAATGACAAAAATGACAAAAATGACAAAAATGACAAAAATGACAAAAATGACAAAAATGACAAAAATGACAAAAATGACAAAAATGACAAAAATGACAAAAATGACAAAAATGACAAAAATGACAAAAATGACAAAAATGACAAAAATGACAAAAATGACAAAAATGACAAAATGACAAAAATGACATAAATGACAAAAATGACAAAAATGACAAAAATGACAAAAATGACAAAAATGACAAAAATGACAAAAATGACAAAAATGACGAAAATGACAAAAATTACAAAACTGACAAAAATGACAAAAATGACAAAAATGACAAAAATGACAAAAATGACAAAAATGACAAAAATGACAAAAATGACAAAAATGACAAAAATGACAAAAATGACAAAAATGACAAAAATGACAAAAATGACAAAAATGACAAAAATGACAAAAATGACAAAAATGACAAAAATAACAAAAATGACAAAAATGACAAAAATGACAAAAATGACAAAAATGACAAAAATGACAAAAATGACAAAAATGACAAAAATGACAAAAATGACAAAAATGACAAAAATGACAAAAATGACAAAAAGACAAAAATGACAAAAATGACAAAAATGACAAAAATGACAAAAATGACAAAAATGACAAAAATGACAAAAATGACAAAAATGACAAAAATGACAAAAATGACAAAAATGACAAAAATGACAAAAATGACAAAAATGACAAAAATTACAAAAATGACAAAAATGACAAAAATGACAAAAATGACAAAAATTACAAAAATGACAAAAATGACAAAAATGACAAAAATGACAAAAATGACAAAAATGACAAAAATGACAAAAATGACAAAAATGACAAAAATGACAAAAATGACAAAAATGACAAAAATGACAAAAATGACAAAAATGACAAAAATGACAAAAATGACAAAAATGACAAAAATGACAAAAATGACAAAAATGACAAAAATGACAAAAATGACAAAAATGACAAAAATGACAAAAATGACAAAAATGGCAAAAATGACAAAAATGACAAAAATGACAAAAATGACACAAATGACAAAAATAACAAAAATAACAAAAACGACAAAAATGACAAAAATGACAAAAATGACAAAAATGACAAAAATGACAAAAATGACAAAAATGACAAAAATGACAAAAATGACAAAAATGACAAAAATGACAAAAATTACAAAAATGACAAAAATGACAAAAATGACAAAAATGACAAAAATGACAAAAATGACAAAAATGACAAAAATGACAAAAATGACAAAAATGACAAAAATGACAAAAATGACAAAAATGACAAAAATGACAAAAATGACAAAAATGGCAAAAATGACAAAAATGACAAAAATGACACAAATGACAAAAATAACAAAAATGACAAAAACGACAAAAATGACAAAAATGACAAAAATGACAAAAATGACAAAAATGACAAAAATGACAAAAATGACAAAAATGACAAAAATGACAAAAATGACAAAAATGACAAAAATGACAAAAATGACAAAAATGACAAAAATGACAAAAATGACAAAAATGACAAAAATGACAAAAATGACAAAAATGACAAAAATGACAAAAATGACAAAAATGACAAAAATGACAAAAATGACAAAAATGACAAAAATGACAAAAATGACAAAAATGACAAAAATGACAAAAATGACAAAAATGACAAAAATGACAAAAATGACAAAAATGACAAAAATGACAAAAATGACAAAAATGACAAAAATGACAAAAATGACAAAAATGACAAAAATGACAAAAATGACAAAAATGACAAAAATGACAAAAATGACAAAAATGACAAAAATTACAAAAATGACAAAAATGACAAAAATGACAAAAATGACAAAAATGACAAAAATGACAAAAATGACAAAAATGACAAAAATGACAAAAATGACAAAAATTGCTAAAATGACAAAAATGACACAAATTGTAAAAATGACAAAAATGACAAAAATGACAAAAATGACAAAAATGACAAAAACGACAAAAATGACAAAAATGACAAAAATGACAAAAATGACAAAAATGACAAAAATGACAAAAATGACAAAAATGACAAAAATGACAAAAATGACAAAAATGACAAAAATGACAAAAATGACAAAAATGACAAAAATGACAAAAATGACAAAAATGACAAAAATGACAAAAATGACAAAAATGACAAAAATGACAAAAATGACAAAAATGACAAAAATGACAAAAATGACAAAAATGACAAAAATGACAAAAATGACAAAAATGACAAAAATGACAAAAATGACAAAAATGACAAAAATGACAAAAATGACAAAAATGACAAAAATGACAAAAATGACAAAAATGACAAAAATGACAAAAATGACAAAAATGACAAAAATGACAAAAATGACAAAAATGACAAAAATGACAAAAATGACAAAAATGACAAAAATGACGAAAATGACAAAAATGACAAAAATGACAAAAATGACAAAAATGACAAAAATGACAAAAATGACAAAAATGACAAAAATGACAAAAATGACAAAAATGACAAAAATGACAAAAATGACAAAAATGACAAAAATGACAAAAATGACAAAAATGACAAAAATGACAAAAATGACAAAAATGACAAAAATGACAAAAATGACAAAAATGACAAAAATGACAAAAATGACAAAAATGACAAAAATGACAAAAATGACAAAAATGACAAAAATGACAAAAATGACAAAAATGACAAAAATGACAAAAATGACAAAAATGACAAAAATGACAAAAATGACAAAAATGACAAAAATGACAAAAATGACAAAAATGACAAAAATGACAAAAATGACAAAAATGACAAAAATGACAAAAATGACAAAAATGACAAAAATGACAAAAATGACAAAAATGACAAAAATGACAAAAATGACAAAAATGACAAAAATGACAAAAATGACAAAAATGACAAAAATGACAAAAATGACAAAAATGACAAAAATGACAAAAATGACAAAAATGACGAAAATGACGAAAATGACAAAAATGACAAAAATTACAAAAATGACAAAAATGACAAAAATGACAAAAATGACAAAAATGACAAAAATGACAAAAATGACAAAAATGACAAAAATGACAAAAATGACAAAAATGACAAAAATGACAAAAATGACAAAAATGACAAAAATGACAAAAATGACAAAAATGACAAAAATGACAAAAATGACAAAAATGACAAAAATGACAAAAATGACAAAAATGACAAAAATGACAAAAATGACAAAAATGACAAAAATGACAAAAATGACAAAAATGACAAAAATGACAAAAATGACAAAAATGACAAAATTGACAAAAATAACAAAAATGACAAAAATGACAAAAATGACAAAAATGACAAAAATGACAAAAATGACAAAAATGACAAAAATGACAAAAATGACAAAAATGACAAAAATGACAAAAATGACAAAAATGACAAAAATGACAAAAATGACAAAAATGACAAAAATGACAAAAATGACAAAAATGACAAAAATGACAAAAATGACAAAAATGACAAAAATGACAAAAATGACAAAAATGACAAAAGTTTAAAAAATCCAAAATTACAACCAGTCATTCTTCGAATTTCGTTTTTTTAAAGAAATTTGTATAAGATCATATTTTTCAATTTTTGGAAGCAAATCAAGATGTGGTCGTACAATTTTATTACATGCAGGAAAACATGCTTATTCCAGTTTATTTTTTTTTCTTCAAGCTTAATTCTTATTTTTAGGAATCTGTTTACATTTAAGTTTATAAAAGGTCACAGAGCTTAATTCTTCGAAAACCCAACATCTTCATTCCGTTTCAAAGAAATTATTTCAAATTGCTTCACTCAGAAGTTCAGGAAATTCCAAAGAAAACTTTGTCAAAGAAAATCTATATTGGAACATTGTTGGATAAAATTGTCACGATTTTTCCTGCTTATTTTGGCTTGCCACACAAAAATTTAATGCTTCTTGCAAGGCTAAACTATTCTCCCGGCTTTGTTACAGGATTGTTGTTTTTTTTGCGCTCCATAATCACAAAATTTGCACAAACCACCGCAAGTGTGGAGGCAGAGTTGAAAAAAAAATCAAAATCCATTATTCGCGCAACTCTCAAGCCATGAATAATAATGACCCACACCGGAGAACACCTTCATACGAGAGTTTGGTAGGTTTCATTCCAGAACTTTACTTTGCAAGGGCCACAGGAATCACAAGCCCCAGGGAATGGTAAAAAATAAATTTACAATTCATTCACCTTTTTCTGCTAGCCGGAGAAAGCCGGGTTCTGCCTCCCGTTTTTTGGTTTGTTGATGTTTGTTGTTGTGTTTTTTGTTGTTGGGTCTTTGTGTCCTGCAACAACACCGAACGCTTCGAGCTGCCTACCGCAGAATAAAAGCACGTGAATGAACAGAAGTGAAAATGTTTCCAAAGGACTTTCCACCTTCCTCTTGGCGAGAATGGCAAGTAAAACGCCGTTTTGACACAAGTGAGGAAAAACGGCGCAAATGGGCGGTCAAATGTTTGGAAATGACGTGTTGAATATTGGCTTAGCACTTGATCACATTGGAAGGCCGTAAAGTTGTAATTATTCCATTACTCTTGAAAAAGGTTGGCGAATCTTGAGGGAATTTAATTTTTTTAAATTAATAACATTTGAAAATTTAATTCACGTTTACTCGAAAACAACATAATTTAAATCAAGAAAATAGATGGCATTGGTTCAGTCTTAAAATCGATTCGATTCTAGAATCCTTAAATAATTAAATTAAAGTCTTTATCCTTCAAAAATCAATAAGCTACCAATTTTCGGGATAATCGTTGCACACCATTAATCCCGGTGTAGACACAAGCCAAGAATAGCAAAAAACCCAAACACCCATTTGTTATTCATTGCTTATCGTGCCCGAATCGATTTGAAAATAGGATAAAAACAAATTATCCATTCCGGAGCGTAGAATGTTTATTGAAAAGACGAACGAAACAAGAAAAAAAATCACCATTTGAAATCACACCCCATACCGGCAACATTCCGGAAGCCCTCCCAAAGTTCCGTCTCCAAATCCTATCCAATCACGCGCATTTGCCTGGCAGAAATATTTTCTCGTATGGAAACAAACAACGGTTCCATTCCATTTGGAATGCTTCCGTTCTTTGGAAAGGAGCTTTGAGAAGAATAATATTGTGGGTGAAATTGAACGTTTTGGGAGCTGTTTGTCCAAATTTTATATGTCGCCCTCGCATACGTTTGTTTGAGAGCATTTAAATTCCTCAGGTGTGAAGACTTTTTCTTGTCCTAGTGGTTCTTGTCCCATGGCAAAATCTACACGTGCAAATATTCAAGGAATGGCACAGTGAAATAAGTGGAAGCATATTACTCGGAAAATTTGATTTTTTTTTAAATTTTTTAATAATTTTTTCAGAAGTATGTGTCAAACGAAACCTTTTTTTATTGATTTTGATGAAAGAAAGCTGATAAGAAAACACTGATGACGCGCTACTTGATTTGAACGAAGTATTTTGATTCGCATATAGAATTGGTGAACGCGCATTTCAGGCTAAATAAAATACATAGGATGACAGAAGATGTCCAATCAAATTTCCAGTGGTATGATCTTCGACCCCAAAATTGAAGGGATCTGTAATAACACAGAAGACAGTTTTGTTGTAAAGAGCTTGTTTTTCGAGAAAAGGTTTAATTCGAACAGCCATAATGGCGCACAAAGTTTCCATTTTTGACCTTAAAGAGTCGCCAAAGGAGCAACCGAAGGAAATTGAAAAAATCAAAATTTTAATTCCGATGCCAAATGACTTAGAAATGCATAAAATATCAAATTCTAAGGTTATTTAAAATTTTTTGGCAAAAATCTAATTAAGAACTACAAAAATCACGAAATTTAAATTTTGATGATAAATAACTGAGAAATTAAAAAAACATCAAGATCTGGTGTTATCTCGAAGATTTTTTTTAGATAACATCAGATCTTGACGTTCCTTGCATTTCTAAGTCCTTCCACATTTAAATTAAAACATTCATTTTCGGATTTCCTTAGGTCTCTTTTGCGTGATTTTTTTAAATTTCAAAGTTGATTTTTGTCAAAAAAATTTGTTTGAAACCATACCAGATTTCGACGTTTTTTTTGCATTCTTAAGTCATTTGGCATCGTAATTAAACTTTCAATTTCCATTACTCCCCTCTTTGGTGATTATTGAAGGTCGAAATATTGAAATATAGAGTGCTTTGAGGCATCCCTAAATCAAATCCAATTGAGCTGAAATTATGCACAGGTTAACATTGTTACCATTACTCAATGTTAAACCTTAAAAAATTCAATGTTGTTTTGGTGATTAATTTACAGAAGTTTAAATAATGATGATATACAGTTGCGTTCAAAAAAGAATGAAATCGCATGAAGCTGCGCACCCACATCCAACTTTGACAAGCTGCCATTTCTCTCTCGGTTTATATTTTTCCATGAAAATTTCACACAATCTAGTTCAACTATCCAACTAACACTCCACAAAATTTGAAGTCTTTTCAATGACGAGAAACAAAGATGCAGCTTTTCCCTTAAAAAAGGGAAATTTGGAATTGCTTCACTAAATTCTATCTTTGACAATTTTCATCGAAAAATCTAGAAATTTGGCCCAAAGATGTAAAAATGTTTGATCTAATATCAGACAAAGTTTTGTCAAAATCGATGAACGTCATCAAAACTGATGCCGGGTTGAAGATGAGGTTCATTATCGCCTAGTAGACGATTTCATTCTTTTTTGGACGGATGTTTGTATGGAGAACATCGTAATCTATGTATTCTTGGTTTTTTCTTCCACAAAACCAACATTTATTACAAAGAATGTTATAAATTGATAGGAACTTCATCCTTGCTTTGTTTAGAAATAGAAATTGTTCCAACAGAGCTGGTATTGAGACAAAAGAGCGAAGAGTATTTTTGGATCAAATTTGTTCATCGGTCTAGTTAGCAGGTCATTTCTGGAACTCTGTTTTTTCTCAATTTGAACCCTGTTGAAACATTTTCTCTTTCGAAACAAAGTACTAATGAAGTTTTTAGCAATTTACAACATTTTTTGTGATAAATTTTGGTTTTAAGAAAGGAAAAACCAAGAACGGATTACGATATTTTCCATACAAACATCCGTCCAAAAAAGAATGAAATCGTCTGCTGGGCGACAATGAACCTCATTTTCAATCCGGCACCATTTTTGATCACGTTCATTGATTTTGGCAAAACTTGACCTGATATTAGATCAAACATTTTTACATCTTTATATCAAATTTCAAGATTTTTCAATGAAAATTGTCAAAGATAGAGCAAATTTAGTGAAGCAATTCCAAATTTCCCTTTTTTACGGGAAAAGCTGTATCTTTGTTTCTCGTCATTGAAAAAACTTCAAATTTTGTGGAGTGTTAGTTGGATATTTGAACTAGATGGTGTGAAATTTTCATGAAAAAACATAAACCGAGAGAGAAATGGAAGCTTGTCAAAGTTGGAAGCGGGTGCGCAGCTTCATGCGATTTCATTCTTTTTTGAACGCAACTGTACCACTTTAGTTCTACGAAAAACTTTATCGTAAAGAAAACATTTTCACGTTTTTCTAAAACCTCATACCACATGGACTAAATCGCTTAATTTCAACATTTTTTCGGTTACATTGAACATACATACATACATATTGAACATAATTGTGTCGATTTGTTGGCAGTTTTCCTAATCCCGCTTTAAGGCGGCCTTCATATATCTTCTTTTTCACCTAACCTACGATAGTTTTTTTTTTAAATTAATTTAGAATTGTGGTAAGTTTTAGACCAAACTGTGGTGAATTTTTCGAAAAATTGGTCCATTTCCAGTTTTCTCAAATTATTTTTAGATGAAGCTTTTGACAATTGCTGAAGTTAAACAGTGGCCATGAGTATGGGGTGCTAGATTAATGTACATAATTCAAAACATTCTACTAGGAAAATTAGTTAAATAATGAAGGGTTTTTATTTCATGCTGATTCTAGTAAACATCTAAAGGCGAAGTCGGATTTTGAATATTTAATAAAGTTAGAAATAACTTTTTTTTTCATAAATTAACAAATATAAAACAGACATGTAAACATGGGAAGACAATAACAAGTTTTTCAATTATTTTTTCGTTGGGTAAAAAATTTCCTGTTAAATATTATATAAGAAGAAAATTTGAAAACTACATAATGTTTTTTGTTCGACCTTAAAGTTCATGATATACTTTTGACATGATTTTGACAGAAAGCATCTATCAAATCTCTTTTTTTCTTAATAAAAGGTAATCAAACTAACTAGATAGTTTAGAATGAGAAAATGCAATAAAATTGAAAAGTGACATTTTACACAACTACAGTACAGTACAGTTTTCCGTCTTAGATCTTCCACATTTTTTTAAATGTCAATATTGTAGAATACAAGCAGAATAAAAATACATACGGATTTTTGAAATCAAGTTATTCTTGCAAAAATAATTTTGAATAATTGTGAGTTTTATAACTATTATGTTAATGAAGAATTTTCAGCGTCAAGAAGAGATAGTTTTTATTAAATCGAACGCTGTTTAAATGTCAAGAAATGAGTCCTTTGGCGACTGACATTATATTTCAGACCCAGAATTGAAAAAATCACACATTATGTTGCCTCTTGTAGTAGAATTTTTATTTATGGGCCCCAAAGAGTCACAAGATGTGGGTTCAAGTCCTACCGGGGGACAAGGCAATTTTTTCTCGTTTGTCTTTCAACCTGAATTTTCATCTCATCTTTTCCCTGAAATGTCAACTATCACAGTTGGATTAATTTCTTCGCAAAAAAGTTTTGCGAACTAAATGTTTGCGTCAAGACCCACCTCTGGGTCACAGTTTAAAATTAATTTTAATCTAGTTTCTGATTTCATTCAAAAAGTTAATTGTTTCAATGGCAACTAGTTAACAGTATTGACTACACATGATAAGAGTATTTTTGATGCATGTGTTTCTACTGCTGATTTAAAAAATTTTTCGGGACAAATTTCAAAGACTTTGTCAGATTTTGATACTTTGGCCCGTGAAAATTTCAGAATTTACCAATTTTTACTGAAATCAGTCATTGGTAGTGGATTTTATAAGATCATCGTCATAAGCACCTGCATTAAACTAAAAACGGGGTTTTAATCGATAAATTTATTTGATTTCTTAAAGAATCCAGATTTTTTCATAATTTTTTTTGTTTCAGAAATACAATGCTTTAGAAAACTTATATAATCCTGCATTTATTAAAAAAAATTATTGAAAAAAATAACTATTTCTGACGGAACATAAGGACGTTTGATAGCATCATTTCAGTTTGAAATTTCTTTGATATTTCATCAAATTCCTGTATTTTTTGTAGAACTTATGTGAATTTTTTCAGAAGTAAAAATTTCTCGGTATCCAGAAAGTTTACCATTGATTTAAAAAGTTTGTTTTCAAAATATTTGTTGCATTTTACAGTTATTTCTATAATGATTCAAGTTTATTAAATGAGTTTTTATCTATTTTCAAATGTTAGCCTTATACCTAAGGAACGAGGTCTGAAATAATAAAATTAAATACATATTTGAATTTAACATTCCGAAATTAGTCAAAAATAAGCTCAAAAAAAATTTTTACACCTCAATAAAATGTGATTTTGTTTACCTTGTATTATCAAAAATTAAGCTTTAATTTCATGATTTTTTTATTTCACAAGAAAATAAAATTCAGATTTTAAGAGGTGCAGAGAGTAGAAGAACCAATTTATAGTAATTTTTCGGCGTTTATTTCAAATTATATTTTTTTTAAAATTTGCCCTCGTTATTCAGATTACTTTTTAAAAAGAGGTTAAAATTGTGTTTATTAAACAAACTGTGCACTTTTTCTGGTGAAACTAGTTCGGCAAAAATTTCGAAAATAGATCTTAAATCAAGAATCAACTTTTATGATTGCGAAAAATTTTCTATTGAGAAAAAAATTGTTGAAATTTTTTTCTCGTCAATTTTTCCCAAATCTCATAAAACGGGAATTTTGATGAAATTTTAAACAACATTCCAACATAATTGAAACTTTAATATTTTCAAAACAATTAGTAATATAATTTCGCAGTCTTCATCCAAGCTGTTGATTGAATTTAAATCTTTAAAATCGAATACTTAAAAATTTTCTAAAATTATTTCAGAAAAAGTTGTATCTTAATCTATTTGAATTATAAAAAACAAATTTAGAATATTTTTTTAAGCAATGTACAGACCCCGTTCGTTTTTGGCAACATTCGATTTTGGCTACATCCGGTTTTTAGAAACGACATAACTTTTTAGTTTTCTCTATAACAGGACCAAGTACTCAAAAATTACAAAAAATTAAAAAAAATCAAAAACAAATACAAACAAAAGACTAAAAATGACAAAATCATCTTAAAAATGATGAAGAATGACAAAAACAGTAAAAATGACAAAAAAAAACAAAGATTTTGAACAAAACAAAAATAGTGCAAAATGCATCAAAAAAATGAGAAAAAAAATTAGGAAAATTCTAAAAATGGTCGGAAATTTACTTAAAATAACGTTAATGATAATAAAAATAGTTATTTTGTAAAAATAGGGAAAAAAAAGTTCAGAAAAAAAAACCGTTCGATTTCGGCAACATCCGATTTTGGAAACATCTGATTTTGGCAACATCCGATTTTGGCAACACAAAATGTTCGGGCATGTTGCCAAAAACGAACGGGGTCTGTATCTGCAAGACAAAATTATCTCGATAAGATCAGAATTCTCAATTGAATAATGGACAGCAGGTAAATTTATTAATATCAGATTTCAGTTTTCATGTAAAGTGGATTATTTGCTTATCAGTTATCAAAGGTCGAATTAATCCAAACCTGACCTATTTTATAATTTTTACACGTCGTGTCACCAAAACAAGAGGTGATAAGCAAAATCTGACAGATGTTTTGAATACAAAAAGTCCTTATCTTCCAAAATCAGATTTTGAAGCTAAGGAACACAATTTATGTTCCTTTGAGTTATTTCCTAAAACTCTTTTAAAAAATTGGTAATGATATACCCTTTCAAGAAAAAAAAACTGTTTATTCAAACGTTCTATTTTGCAAATTTGGCCTTATTCGAAAAGAAAGGTTAAAATTTAATTTTTTTCGTTTAAGATAAAAACAAATTTGAATGGGAGCTTTAAATTCAAGAGCAAAACAATGAAATTAAAGTTCACAAGGCTCCAGAGTTCAGATTGATATTTTGTTACATTATTCTAGATTTGATTACATTTAGAAATAAAATTCTTCAATGGCAATACACCATAAGAAATTATCTGCAGAATTAATAAAAACAACAGATTTAAAAAAAAATCAGAATTTTAAAATCATTTTAACATTCCTAGCAATTATAAGGTCAAAAAGTTATCCTAAATATTTGCTTTTACCAACGCAAAATGAAATAATTAAATTTCTTCGTTGTTACCTTGCGTAGATATGATGGATATAGAATAATAATGATTGAATTTTCTTCACGACCATTTTGATAACAGCTGGATGTAAATTTTTGGGGTTTCTTTGTTGATTTTGTTCGGTGATGTTTTTAAAAAGATCGCTAGTTTGACGTTTCAGTCTACTTATATTCGATTTTACTCAAAAAACCGCAATTTCCCGCCTGCTATGGCCACCTAGAACAGAGAGACAGCCCAAGCAGACAGAAAAAATTGCATTTATTCTGAGGCTGGTCGAATAAAAGTAGACTGAAACGTAAAACTAGCGAATTTTTTAAAACATCACCGAAGAAAATAACCAAAGGAAACCCTGAAAAATGATTGAACTACGCTGTTTTAAAACAATTGTGGTGTTTTCGTTCAATCGATGCCATTTTTTCAAATTCCCTATCTGTCTTCCAAAATCAACGTTTTTTCACTAAATATTTATTGATCGATTTTTGAAAACTTGTAAATTCATGCGAGTGCCCGAAAAATGTTTAAAACTCATTGAATGAAGAGTTTACTACTAAGTGGTACAAACCTCAAGAGGTTAAAAGTATGCCATTCATATTTATGTTTTCTTTTGTCCTAGCCTCAGTATCTCAAGGCCGATAAAATTTAATAATAAATAGATTATGGCAATAAATTATCTTCATTATTTGAAAATTCATTTATAAAATATACTGTTATTGAACTCTGTAGAACATTTTTGAAACTCTTCATTTATGGTATAGTAACCTTAGCAGTGTAGTATCTGGCGCATTTTCTTTATTTTTAAATCGTAGAGAAATGAACCCCTATTTTTTAATTGAATTAAAAATTATAAACCTTTTATCTCATTAAAAACTATTGATTGAAATAATTTACACATTTTCAAAGGTGATATATTCGATTTGATGAGAGGGAACGTATGAAATCTGTATCTTAATATTTATTTGGTTTCTAGGTCGTTATTATTGAATTTGCATTCAGATTCTAGGTTTGAGTGACTTTTGGCAACGCTGCTGCCAAGTAGAAGCTGCCCGTGATTTAGTCCTCGTATTTTCCATTTTTTGCATGTTCCAATTAGTGATTTTAAAATATTTTTCCGAAACGTGGTTATTCAGCTGAAGAAGAGTACCTGTGATGTGTTTTGAAGTGTAGCCTGCTCCGGGGAAGTGAGATTTCGTCTCCGAAATCGGAGGTGCAGTTTTGGTTCCTGAGCAATCGAATAGATGGGGGCTTGTACTACGCCCCCCGGACATTTCCAGAAAACCGAAAAAGAAATGAGCCTTCCAAGGGAGTGGAGCAGAAAGATGCAGTTTCTCGATTGTTCCTCGATCAAGATAAGTGCATGATTTTATTTTATTTTTTGCTTATTGATTACCATTTCTATGAATAAATAATCGAAAATTGTAAATTTATTTAATCTTCGCAGCGTAGCTCGAAATATTTTTTCCAGGAAATATTTCACCGTTCGTATTGCTTTCAAGCTTGTACATAAGTCACGTTACAAGTCGAAAGCTTATCCGATACTAGCAAAAGCTCAGCATAGGTTCTGCTCGAAAAGCTCTTATTGCACAACTTGCATCAAATGTGGAATGCAATCATTCTAATTCGCTATGATAAACTGAAAAGCAGCGACATCTGAACTTCGGTTTTGGAAGCAAAAAATAAGATGCTGACATTGATGACAAAATGTGAAATTCTACGCGTAGAGGTGTGTGTGTGTGTTTGTGTGTGTGTGTGTGTTTGTGTGTGAGTGTGTGTGTGTGTGTGTGTGTGTGTGTGTGTGTGTGTGTGTGTGTGTGTGTGTGTGTGTGTGTGTGTGTGTGTGTGTGTGTGTGTGTGTGTGTGTGTGTGTGTGTGTGTGTGTGTGTGTGTGTGTGTGTGTGTGTGTGTGTGTGTGTGTGTGAGTGTGGCATTCCATCCAATCCTAAGTCAATATATATTATTTAGGTTTTAAAAACCGTCGAGCTATGTTTTTTTTTTTTTTTTAAATCATGATTAAATAAAAGAAATCTTAATTATTCTAGAATATTACAGGCAAAGGTTTACAACAATCACTAGCTTCACATACTCGGTAGGAACAAGTATAGATTTTTTATTTTCTTTACCTGATTCAGGTTTTTTAGCCAAGTGATTTTATCTCAAGTATTTTAACACTCATGATCTTAATGTGAGAATTTAGAATGATATAATGAATTTTGATTTATCTAAAGCAAAATAAAAGAACCTTTTCCTTACAGATGTACACAATGATGAAGCTTTAAAAATGGAAACCTGATTATGCTGTTTTAGGTTGAGGCTCTCATTGCCATGGCTACCGAAAGGCACACAGCTTAAATTTATCTAGATAGCAATCTAAAAGGATTCAAGCGTTAAAATAGGTTTTAATCTGGAATGCAATAAATTTCTGACATGATCTTTTTCAAACTAAATATTGATAAAATGAATTAAAACCTCGGCAATCGAAAAAAAAAACGAAATTTCAACTTAAAATAATTTTAAACTATTATATTTTAATTTTTGTGATTTTTCAAATTTTGGATTTTTTAATTGATCTGAACAAAAATAGGAAATTGAGGACGACACATCAAATTAAGACAAAATCCATTCAAGACATAATAATTATTTTTATGATATTAAACAATTCAAAGGAAATTTTGGAAATTCTTGCACACTAAGTAAAACTTTATAGGTTTTAAAATTAATCAAGAAATAAATTATAAAAATGAAAAAAGATAATTTTTTATATAGAAATCTTAGGAATTTAGAGGCAAATAAGTAAACTTGAGTTATGAAAAATAATTTAACGGCGATTTTTTTAAATAAACTATGAATATTTGGTATTAACGGATTCAAAACTGGAAATATAGGAATTTGATTAAAGGTTAAATATGTGGAAGAAGTAAAAAGTTTAATTCAGATTATTTTGGTAGAGGCATGATAATGTGTTTGGAAAGTGGATAGTGCAGGTGACGGGATTCTAAAATGAGAAACGAAATAGAAAAATTTAGTGAAATTTTTATTTTCACATTTAATTAAAAATATATGCAAATCACATAAGCTAAGCTAAGGGTTTTTAAGAATGTGTTGTGTTCCGTGGCGTGGGAGACTGTAGGAAACGTCAGTTTTTATGGAATAAGGGGGATGAATAAGCTCCCATAGAAAGACGCATTTCATATCACGGACGATAAAATGGTAGGAAAACTGGAAGTGAATGTGCCTAAAGAATTGAAAAAGAAAGCTCCGAGATTATTCGACGTTCAAAATAAAAATACGTAAAAAATTAGTACCGTTTTTTCCAAATGTTTGATTCTCGTTTGTAATTATCTTAATTAATTTCAATTGTGCTTTTGTTTGCAAGAATATTTTTTTCAGTTTTAATCGTTAACAGGTTATCTTATTTTGTCAAGTTTACAAAAGAAGCAATAGAAACCTCAGACAGCTTCTGCAGTCCTTTGTTAGGAAGCCATTTAAAATAAATATTCAAAAATATTTTTAATTCATTTTATGAAAGTTTTTAAAACGAGGCCGAGATCAGTGAGATTAGCATATGGTAAACCAATTCCAATATACAAATCATGAAACTAACGAATTATTTTGAGTATGGTGGATGAAGAATCAATTAACATTCAGGAATGGTTCTGAGTGAGGTGAATTTTCAAAACAAATATCACTTTCGTCCCTTCATTTGTAAAAGTTGGACTACAATTGAATTTATTTGGCAGGACCACCAGACTATTGTTTTTATTCATTGAGATTTTTGTATAATTGAACTTATTGAATCTGTTTTTTTATTATGGATTAGGATCCATTGAAAGGATTATACTGCAATTGTTCCAACGAAAGGTTTGTTGATTGACATTTTAAATTATAGCTTCAAGGATTTTTCAAAATAAATGAATCAAATCAATTGTATTTAATGTTATTTCCACGATATTACATTTATAAATTGGTTTTTTTCTTCCCTTTAATAGTTGCTCATAGAAGGCTTGCTTCAATTACGGATAGTTGGAATGCTCTTAAAAATAAGCGCTTCTTGGAATCGGTTTCAATATGCAGCGTAGGGAACAAGAAACTCTATTTCACGTTGTTAGAAAATACAACAATAGTTAGATTTCAGAATTTGCTGATACATTGCTGATACTTATTGAAATTAAAAATCTTATCAAATACAGAATTGGCCTCAACAGGAGCAAATAGGAGTTTCAGTAGGAAACTTAGGAATTTTAGGAGCATAGGAGCATAGACTGTAGTGGCCACGTCGCTTACCAAAGTGACAGTCCATGCCACATTACCTTGACCCCCAAACACTCAGCGTGAGATTTGAGGAGGGATGGCGTACAGCCGGTCTCCGCAAAACAAATCATCACATGTGCTGCACTTCCCTTCCTTCTATCGACTACATGGACTTGGCCGGCGTCGTTATTGGTTCATATTGAACAGTGAGATTCTCAAAACTGTACAGTGAGATTGTGATGCTTGTACCCAGCACCTTTCATTTGGTTCATTGTGCAATGTTGATTATCTCGAACCAATCACGAAGTGCAACCATTATGCCATTGGCCAGGAGGGGCCGTAGGTGGACCGTAGTTGATAGCAAGCTCAAGCTCAATTTGCATTCAGATTCTAGGTTTTCAATCAAATCAGTTTTATAAATTTTACTTTTAAATTAATTTTATTCTTAAAAAAGAAATACAACAAAAATCGTATACATATTCACAAAAAAGTTTCTGTTATTAATAAAATGAAGTGTTTTATTAAAAGTGAAATCAAGAAGCGAAAGTTGCCAAAATAAATGAAAAGTTTTGAAATGCATGAAATTTTTAGCTTTCTTTCAACACATAATCCGTGCTACAGATTTTTAAATATTTTAAAAATAATTGAAAAAAAAAATAATGTCACCAATTACTTCGGATATCTTTCGATTCCAATGTATGATTTTTGTTTCAATTCCGGATTGTACAGTGACTTTTATCAAGTGAATTGACAAAAAAATGAATTTAAATCGTTGTTTTAAGTCTTTTGATTACATCTGCTTTAAAATTTAATGATTTTAATTTATTTTGGAAGTCGTTGTCATGTTTTTTCAACACAAATGAACATAAAAACATATTTTTCAAATTCCTAGCTCAGGGGGCCCTCCAAGGGAGAAAACAATAAATATATCTTTAATCATACTGCTTAAATTTCTATAAATCTTTAAAAAAAAACTTGCAATAAAAAATTAAAACATGAAATATAACATAAAATAAACCTCCAGAAAATCGACACTTGAGTGAAAGGATCCAAAGGCCTTTGCTTGAACATACGCCCGTATAAAAAATTCGAAGGGGTTCAAATCCGGACAGCTTGGGTACGTTGTGGAGCACTTTCAAAAGCTTCGCGGAGCACGATCTGAAAACCCCTGCTCTAATCGAAGCCACCGCTCGAAATACCATGATTCCGGCGTGATACTTGGTAGCAGACTAATATAATATACCGAATCCGATCCTTGCCTTGAATTATGCCGATCTGATATACACCGGAACAATCGAAAAAAGTTCCTCGTCTGTAAACCCGACGATTAGCTACTTATTTTTCAGCTAAGACAGAAATCGCTTTTGATTATAGGGTAACACGGTCAAAATTTGGTCAAGAGAAAACGCGTGTAAATCGGTGAAATCGTTTATTTAAAAAATCAAATAAAATTACTTTTTCAAGTTTAATTATTATAAAATTCAGGAAAAATATTCAGTATGGCTTCCGCTTTTCCAAATCCGAATTGCCGGGCTTTACGCTTAACCCCTGCCATCAGATTTTGTACAGTCACCTTGTCCACCTTCTTTGCCGCAGAAAGCCAGTTTGCCTTGAACTACTGCTCGTCCTTAGCAGTTTTTTTGGTCTTCTTTAGGTTCCACTTGACAATAGCCTAGTATTTCTCGATTATGCGGAGCTCTGGCGTGTTGGGAGGGTTCTTGTCTTTGGGAACCACCTGCACATTTTAACGGCGTACCACTCCATGGCCTTTTTACCGTAATGACAAGATGCAAAATCCGGCCAAAACAGTACGGAACAACCTTGTTTCTTCAGGATGGCAGCAGACGTTCATTCAAACACTCTTTCACGTAGATTTCTTGGTTGACAGTCCCGGAAGCTATGAAAATGCTGCTTTTCAAGCCACAGGTACAGATGGCTTGCCAAACCCGATATTTCTTCGCGAACTTTGACAGTTTCATGTGCTTGAAAATATCTGCTATTTTTCCCCTTTCTTTTGCCGTATAAAACTCCTGTCCCGTAAGCTGCTTGTAGTCGGCTTTTACGTAGGTTTCGTCGTCCATTACCATGCAGTCAATCTTCGTCAACATCGTCGTGTACAGCCTCCGGGATTTTTGGCTCGATGCCCGGTTGTAGACGATACACCCAGCTTATTAGCGGCAACTCGGAGAGAGAGGTTAAGGTTTCGCTTGAAAATACCGGCAACTCTCTTTGTCGTCTCAGCGGCTTCCGATTTTCGATTTCCCCCGATCCAGACTTCCTGGCTGTCGACAAACGTTCCCCAAACACTTTAATTACATTCGTAACGGTTGATTTGGCAACTTTTCGCGATGTTGCCAGCTTTGTGTGCGAATAGCTGGAATTTTCGCGATGCGCGGGCAAAATTTTGATACGCTGGTCTTCTTCCTTGGACGGCATTTTGACAACTGAAGAGTGAATTCCAAAATCAAAATAGGAGCAACATTCTACACACAAATACCATCAAAATGAGGGGTGTTCAGGTTTTTAAAATGAGAAATTGAAAGAAATACGTCAAGTTGATATTGACCAAGTTTTGACCATATCACCCTTTATTTTCAAATTAATTTTCAATTCCTGTGAGAAAGACCACAAAAAATGGCAGAAACGTTGGGTATTTTCAATAATAAGTGGTTTGATTTAAATATCAGACCGTAAAAAAGCCATCGTTAGCCATAGTTAAAACATCTCCCCGCTCGAAAACTTATATTTTACTTAAATTAGAAACAAATAAAAGTTATTTATTTATTAAATAAATGCTTTCGCTAAAACAAATCAAATTTCATACTCATCAAAATGAAACTACAAAGTTTAAAATAACTTACTTATTCAAATGCTGTTTAGGATTGTTGAATGAATTTTGAATAATGCACGTTTAACAAACCAACTTCCTTGAAAGGCAAAACTTCTTCCTCTCAAGCCCAATGTCACTGTGGTCGACAGAAGAACAAATTGAAAATAGATTCTCCTGAATCCCAAATGGCACAACCGCTATTATTGAGGGTGGCGTTGTTTATTGGTTTTTTTTTTCAGAGAGAAAAAACACCAAAATACAAAATGCGTCTACAAACCACTGGTTTTAAGGCGTGGAAAACAAAAGGCCACCCAGCCCAAGTCCAATAGGTCCAACATTCCACCAAAGGACAATTCCAGCTACTTTTCTCGCTGTTTCCGGTGTGGGATTGCTTCAGCTTTTGTCGGCCTAGGTTGGGCAATCTGATAAACATGAAAATCTAATCGGAAAGTTTTATTCCGGGGCTTTTCGAGGGAAAGATTGGAAAATTTCTAGCTCTCCTTTGCAGAGGTTTGATTTGCTATCGGAATGGAATGCTGCCAAGAATTTGCTAGCAATTTGCCCAAGTCTGAGTTTGGAAATGGGAAAGTTCATGAATAATTTACCTTATATTACAGGTTGAATTCTGGGAACAAATTTGATAAGCGGAGTTAACATAACCATTCGTTGGATTGGAGGTTGACTCGATTTAAATAACCCATAAAGTATGTTTTTAAATGATGGCTAGCCTGGATATAATTTTGTGTTTGAAAACGCATTTTGTAAAGAAATGTTTCTCAGTTCATGAAATGTATTGCAAGAAATTAAATTTCAGGACACCCAAAAACTTCGGAGCCATTCTTCAAACTAACGAATCAAGTTTCAATCGGTGCCATCACTTGCTGGGCCTATCGAAATGCTCCTCCCAAATCACACAATGTTTGTCAATGGTAATCAGAAACTAATGAGGCACGTAAATCATCGCTCGCCCCGGTGTGTTTATGTTGTCCCATAATTTAGGATAATTTATGATGACACACTAACTTAGTTCAGATCATTAGGCGTCCCCACTCAAATCGACCAGGCACCCTCTCTAGTTAGAATAGATGACTCGATAGAATTCTGTCTAGTGCGTGCGTAGAAAGTGACTGAAGTGGCTTCTTGTCCCAGAAGAGTGAAATAACTATCAGGTTACTGAAATCATTCAAAGTCATTGTCGATTTATCACCGTGCTTAGTTCTAGTGAGTTGATCTATCGATAGGAGTCTTACAGCTCAATCAGCAAAAGACTTATAGCTTACAGTTAACAAATCAAGTCTTTTGATTTTTAAAGTTTTAAAGCAATAATTTATGTTAATATAAATTAACATACAGAATTTGCCCTTAATATTCCAGTTCTAAAATATGATTTCAAAAAGAAAATACGATTTTTTTAACTGCATAAGTCGATAAAAAGTTCGAAACAAAAAATATCTCTAAGTGATTTTGATCACTGATAACGGCCACAGTGACGGTCAAAAGTAAAAAAAATCGGATCTAGACCTTTTTTTCTGGCTCAGAATATATCGTTAGGAATTCATTCAAATGATCAATCGAGATCACTAGTGAAGTGTTTGGAATAAAATGCTGTGTGATCGAAACAAAAATTCGAAACAACAATAGCTTATGTTACGAATTTTAGTTGCAAAATTTTTGCTTTTATATACGCAAAATCCAGAGAAAAGCTGAATTTAAGTGCAACTTATCTGAGAAATTGCAAATGAACAAAAAATTCAAAAAGCATCTATTATTGAAAATTTCTCAAAAAATTTATGTTTGTTATTTTGAAAATCTTAAGATGCGAAAATGTACCAAATAACATAAACTTTTTCAGTCCTCTTTTAAAAATTTTATCGGATGTTACTCTAACAATTTTTTCATTTATTGCAAAGTATGGTTATTACACCACTTTTATACATTTTTGGTAGTCATGATCTTAAAAAAATTAAAAAAAAAATAGATATAAATTACAGGCTTTCGGGGCCTTTTCGGATTTTTAAAAAATAACTACGAACTAATTACCACGACGATCACTAAACGAATTGTCTTTATTTTCTGGATCACTCTTATTTATTAGCTCTCTATTTCTAACTTTTCTTGTGAAACATGCATACAATTATTTCTCACGATGATGGCTGGCTGGCTGGCTGACTGGCTGGATGACTGGATGGCTGGCTGGCCGGCTGGCTTAAGATGACACCTTGTTGTCGTCTTCGGCACGTGCAATGTTGGGTAGCTGGTTAGGGACGGTCGTGGGAAGCTTGATGCGTCTGATGATGATTCTGATGTCGGTTGCATCGGTGATTTTGTAGATCCGTCTTTAACTTATATATCCTTGTACGTAAAGTATAGCTTCAATCATCGTTTTTCTTGAACGCCCAGTGGAAGTTTTTTTTTTAAATTTCGTAGCTAATCTACAGTCACTTTCCAAAAACTGTTTTTTCGATTTTTTTTTCTTGTAGGGGAAAGGTTTCCTAAATGGGCCTATCGGGTTAAATGACCCTACGGCTGTTTGATGAAATGGCTGACTAGACAGCTTATCTGACCAATGCATTTTGAGAGTGAGACGCTTAGAACATAAGGCAAGAAATAATTTGATGAATATACAAACTCAAAAAAATTTTAAAAATCATACAAGGTTTTGATACATTTTAATGTAATATTTCGACTTTGAAAAATAATACGTAAAGAAGCTTAAAACAAAAACTTTTATGGTTTTTGTTTCTTACTCAAATGAACTTTAGAAATTAAACATATTTCAGCTTTTGTGGAGGTTTAATAATGATTATAAAGAGGAATAATAGAGTGTTTTTGTATGCCCCCATCATGTTTGTAAAATGCCTCCATCCTAAAATAACAGGTTAAATAGAATAAATCAATTATTTTTATCATTGAACCTACAAATCTAAGCTCTGAATAACATCTTAAGAGAGAAAAGGGGGATCTAAAAACAGATTTGATAAAGTTTTCCTCATGGATGAACTGCCTCCATAGTATGGCAACCCTAACTTTTGTTTTATTCCATAAAATTATAATATACACAGATTTTTATAAAACTTCAGCTTTGTCGTACGGAAATTAATACTTTCTAGCAGTTTCAATGAAATTATACGGAAATATTGCCCAAAAACAGAAATTCTGTTCAAAACATAAATAGGCGCATTTAGCCCTCACGGTTTGAGGTTCGGCATTTTAGACAACACTTATAATAAAATCGTTTTCTTGGAAACAGAAGAAAATTTTATCATAAAAATTACTCCAATGCTTCGGCTATAGTTGGAGCCGTCATGTCTGGGATAGGGAAGGCTTCGGGCCAGCGACTGAACCGATCGATGACAGTGAGGCATAACGGTTCCCTTTGCTTGGTGGAAAAGGTCCAACAATGTCGATGTTGATATGGGAAAAACGACAGTCTGGCGTTGAGTAGCGAGTGACCGGTGATTGTGTGTGTCTAGTCACCTTCGAGCGTTGACATTGGAAGCAGCTTCTGGCGAAAGCGATGCTTTCTTTCCGGATGCTTGGCCAAACAAATCTCTCCGGCATTAGCTTGGCTGTTGCGCGCGTTCCTGGGTGCGATAGGTGATGTGTTGCTTGTAGAGCTGCGTTGCGAAAACGTTTCGTAACAAATGGGCGAATGCGTTCGCCGAAGCAATCACAAAATAATTGTTTTGTGCTGCCTGGAACGGTAAAAAGTTTTAGCTTTAAAGACGATTTAGATTTACCTTTCAAAATATTTTGAAGTTCTTCATCCGTTTTCTGGTCTTCGGCGAGGGCATCGAAATCGAGTGGATGGTTACTTTCAATGGCCGTGATGCGAGAGAGCAAATCAGCTACGATGTTTTTCCTGCCAACTATGTGTCGAATATCCGTCGTGATTTGCCCGATAAAGTCCAAGTGACGAGCTTGTCGATTGGAAGCTTTATCGAGCTTTTGGTGAAATGCATAAATGATCGGCTTGTGATCGGTATAGATGTGGCAGCGTCTTCCTTCCAACATAAATTTAAAGTGCCGCACTGCGAGGTAGATCGCGGTTAGCTCACGATCGTAGGTGCTGTAGCGAAGCTGAGCTTTGTCGAACTTTTTCGAAAAAAATCCCAGCGGTTGAATTCCTCCATCCACAATTTGGTGCAGTACAGCACCCGCTGCAATGTCGGAAGCGTCCACCCACAGAGAAAGATCGGCTTTTTTAGCAGGATGTGCTAAAAGGGTTGCTTGGGCAAGTTGTTGCTTACACTGATCGAAAGCTTTTGAAGTTTCTTCACTCCAAACTAGCGGTGTACGATCGTTGCGTTTGTTCCCTGGAATCATTTGATGCAATGGAATTTGAGCTTCGATGTTGTTCGTGCATACACGAATTTGGGTAACCGCGAACGTCCCGGTGATCAATTCAACTGAGCGCAGAGTTTTTGCAGTGGGAGTGATTCGGCATGCTGTGAGTTTTTCGGGAGTTAGGAAACATCAAGAGAAAAAAGAGGAGTTTCCGGCATCCCTAAATTATAAAAGGGGGCTTCATCAGTCATGTGTTTCTCTTTTTGCGTTGAGACTTGAGACGTCATTGTTGAGCCGGCAAACTAAATTTTGTTGTTGTTGAAGCATAAACTGATTTGTGTTGAGAAGTTTATTTTGTAAATTTAGTGGTTAAATGTAAATAAATTGTAAGTTAATTAAAGTTAAAGTGAATTGGAATAAATTGGAGTTTGCACGGATCAGAAAGTGTACTTACCTGATTGACGGGAACCTGAAAGAAAAATTGCATCCTGAAAAGAAACGAAATACTTACCTGCATCACTTGGAGAATATACTTACCTGCAACACCCGGAGAACCTACTTACCTGCCCTGCTGCATCAGAAGAAGAGGAGATCCATTCCATCGAAACAAAAGGTACTTCCAGATGGCATTCGGGACAAACCGTCGGTAAAAGTTTATCATGGCTAAAAAACTTTTTAAGTCCTTCACTGTGTTCGGTTGTTTGAAATTTCGGACTGCCTCAACACGTTCTGGCAATGGACTGATACCTTGGTGAGAAACGGAATGTCCAAGAAAGTTGAGCACTTCGCGGCCAAATTCGCAATTGGCAACATTTATTGCTAATTTGTGATGTTGAAGTCTTTCAAAAAGCAGACGCAAATGATCTCGGTGCTCTTCGGGCGACGAGGAGGCGATGAATAAATCATCGATGTACGGAAACACGAAATCAAACCCCCTGACCACCTCGTGAATGAGCCGCTGGAAGGTTTGGGCAGCGTTTCTCAGACCGAAGGTCATAAATGAAAATTCAAACAGCCCAAATGGCGTCGTGATTGCCGTTTTTGGAATGTCGTTGGGATGAATAGGCACTTGATGAAACGCTTTTTGCAAGTCCACTTTCGAAAACACAGATTTACCTTGTAGGATGGTCGTGAAGTCTTGCAAATACGGTAAAGGGTACCGGTCAGGAACTGTCTGGGCGTTCAGGGCACGGTAATCTCCACATGGACGCCAGGAACCATCTGCTTTTTTTACCATGTGGAGAGGGCTGGCCCAATTGCTGCTGGACGGTCGACAGATACCCAGTTTCATAAGATCCTCAAACTCGGTTCGAGCTGCTTCGAGTTTATCTGGCGCCAGACGACGTGGCCTTGAAAAAACCGGCTGACCGTTTGTTTCGATGCGGTGGAAGATCGACGACTGACTAACAGTCCCTGGAGGTGCCAGCCGAGTAATACTTGGGAATTCTGCCAGTATTTCAGCATAGGGGAGCACTGCACTGAAAGTCTTCAGGGAATATTCACTAGTGGCTGTAAGTGAGCCCACTGACTCAAGACGAGTCATATTGTCAATAAGACGGTTTCGCTTTAAATCGATCAGAAGATCAAAGTTTCTTATAAAGTCCGCACCGATTATGCTCGATGAAACATCGGCAATAAGAAAAGACCACAAAAACTCACGACGAAGACCGAGATTAACTTTTAGTAACACTTCACCGTACACTTTAATTTGAGTACCGTTAGCGGCGAACAGTTTCACTGTTGTTGGTTCAACTCTAGCTGAATGCAATCCTTTCGGCACTACTGACACATCGGCACCCGTGTCGATTAAAAATTGCAAGGAGGTAGTAGCGTCCGTAATTTTCAGGCGATAGATTGCAGCTGTGTTGGAAAGTTCGCCAATTTCCACCACAGATTCAGCAGAGCGACGTCATTGTTGGCTAGAGGAAACGTGGTGGTCACTTGAGCAGGGTTGGAGGCATCTGCGGGCATCGTTTCCGAACGTACGATGATACCAGCACAACCCAACCGATGGCTCTCTTGACTGGCGAGGGTACTGCTGCTCATTTCCTCGAGAACGGGAACGCGGCCGACCGCGTATATTCCGCTGAACGGGTAGCACTTTATCAAGCCTTTTGGAGAGCTCAGCGATTTCCCGTTTAAGCTCCTGGATCGGATCGCTAGCTGCTGTCTCTGCACCATGTGAAGTCGCCATTGCTGAATTTGGTCCATTGTATTCGATGGCGTGGATTTTTCGTAGTCCCATAGAATCCACGATGGCGTCAGCAATGGTGATTTTGTCGTTCGTGTCGCCTCTCGATGCAATAACTGCGGCTTGAGCTTGCGGAGGTAATCGAGTCGCCCACAAGTCAACCAATACAGTGTCGGCTAGGGAATTACCCGCAACTCGTTTCATCTCGTTGTAGAGTTGACTTGGCTTTAGATCCCCTAATGGCATATCCGACAAAACACGTTGCAGGCGCCGCTGTTGACTATCGGCGAAATACTCGATGAGCTTCGTCTTAATGTAGGTGTACTTATCGCTTGCTGGAGTGGCCTCAATAATCGACCTCAGTTCGGTCAATTTATTTGTGCCATCACAATGTTGAACTTACGGGAGTCATGTTGCGGCCCGATTCCAGAGGCTGCGAACCAGAACTCCAGTGACATGAAGTAAGTTTCGATGTTCGCGTCGGCCATATTGGGTGGATTAAGCCGCGGCGCGTGTATCGTTTCAACGACCGGCTGCAGATTCGAGGTGCTGTTGGATTTATTATCCTCCATTTCGCGTGCACGTAATCGACCGAAAATAAGTATGAATTAGCGAGACACGAGATACGATTTCGGTTTTTGTCTGGGGTCACCAATCTTTAGGCACTCTTATCAATTTTGGGGCTTTCAGATCAAAATGAAATGATGTGGTCTGATTGAGTTGTAAGCCTAAACTGGTTGTGTGTTTTATTGAAATCAAAATTTGGATCAAGTGTGTGTTCCTTAGTGTGTGTGTTTCTATTGTGTATAGATTACAAATTTGCTATAATTTATCGGGTTCCTAGATGTGGCACCGATGACGATTGTGACAATTGTGATGACGATTAGCACAATCGAGATGATGTGCTACATATAGAAAACAGATGCCTGCACACGTATATGTAGTTTTTGTACACACATTCGATGTGATATTTAATTAAATCAGTGTTCTGCTTAATAGGCGCATATAGCCCGCTCCTCCCCTACTTTGACTAACAGGAAACAGAAATGTTGAAGATCAGAAAACGAAGTGTTTAAGATGAAAAAGTGTGAGGAACATATTCGAATGACAATATGAGTTTTCCAAAACTATATAAGCTAGGAGTGTTATAAACTCAAGGGGTGATAAGGAAGGTGTTTCCTTGGTTTTCAGGGTGCGTCCATAAAAAAGGATTTTATTTTTGGATGCACCCAAATAAAGTTATAAGCCGCCAAACTTCCAATAATGTCATATTGACACTCAAGAGTGGATAAGGGTTAAGGGATAGTTGTTTTTAAAGTGATATAAGTAAATGAATATTTTTGTTAAATATAATCATGTTTAAAAATGTCTTTTAACTATTTAAAGTTGTGATCAAATGAAAAATTAACTTTATTCTTCAACTTTTTACAATAACAATGATAAAACTGATTTTTCAAGTAAAGTGTTTTATTCTGAAAAAAAAGAAACGAATTTCACTCATTGATCAATTTTCCCGAAGAATTCTAGTAGTTTTGACTTCTGAGAAAAAAGGTATAGAAGTTTTCTTTTTGTACATGTTATTCTCCAATCTGCAAAAATGGAAATTTCGAGGGATTTTCAAATTCAATTTCTGATATTTTTAAAGTCATAAGTCAAATCGTTTTGCAGTCTTCAACAAAGTTGTTAAACGAGTTGAAATATTCAATCACCTTTTTTTAAGAGATGTTAGAAATAGTTTTAATCGTTTCTACTGGAATTTCGTAAAACTGTTGATTTTTTTAATGCTTCGTATCTCTATAATAAAAATATCAAGATACAATCTGAATCCTTGATTGAATGAAGGATAACACACTTTAGATTTTATCTGAGATGCAAAAATCTAAGAGCTAGTTTTAATTAATTTTGGGGCACTGATTTCAAACATACAATTATGTTATATTTCTAACAGCTCTTGTTTTTGAGATATGTTCGGAAAATATGTAGGAACTCATCAAATCAATGTGTGCAACTTTTTTACAATCCTGAAGATTTTTGAACTAAGGGTTTTTAAATTTTTCTAAACACAGTGAGTTATTTTAACTACTTTGAAAAAAATTGAAGAAGTTTTATTATTGATTGATTTTTAACAATTCTGCTAAAATTGGGATTTTGACAATTTTTAAAAAAGCATTAGGCCTAATTGATTACATAATTCTTAAATCATAAGTCATACCGTTTTTTAGTCTTCAATAATGTTGATAGTTGCTATTCAATTTTCTAAAAATTGTAGACTTTAAATTTTCAAAGCGTTCTTTCCAAAATTAGAACATCTTTGCAAAATCTGAGTCCTTTATTGATTGTAATATAATGGAAAGATTTTAAATCAGTTTTCAATTTCCATTTTGTTTTGTTTGTTTATCAGTTATCTATGATCAATTTTACTGAAATTCGATTAATTTTAAAATTCCAGCTCGCCATATCACAAAAACCAAAAAAATAAATAAACAATAATGTCAAAAAGAGTCAAAAGTTGATGGACAAAATCTGACAAACACTTTGAATTCAGGACGCCAAAATTCCGCAAAATCTGTTATTGAGACATACGCACCAACAATTCTGTTTCCCTGTATTATCGGAAATTTTCAAATTGTCAATAATGATAAAACATATACTGTTACAAATTTTGAACAAAAATAATATAAACCTTCAGGTTTCCTAATGTTTTATTTTTAATTAAAAAAATGGTTTTCAAATCAGTTAATTTATATAGGTTTTACATTGGGTATTTAAGAGAATAACTCTCGAATTTTCTTGAGTAGACTACTTTGACAGACTCTTTATTCACTAACTTAAGAGATACATAAGGAACTTCTTTCAACGGGATTCGTCACATATTTTGCCATAGTATGGCATCTGAGATTGGATATTAGAACATTACTAGAGGACATATTAACACTTGAAAGGCCGCATCAGTCAAAATAACTAGTGAAACACTTTCTTTGTAAGATATATTTAATATATGTACTTTGTTTTAAAAATGAACAAATGATACTACTTTTCATGAATTTTGAGTCCCTACTAATTTGTGTATTTTTTTAATTCCACTTGTCCTTTCAATAAGCGTAATAAATTTCGCCAAGGACTCTCGTACCGGAACCAGTAATAACTACTGGTAAAACACTCAGTCGTATAACACGAATAACATAGAAAAAATTCCTCATTTTTTATTTTATTTGCAATCTACATTCAAAATATTGAGCCCTTGTTGATTTTTGGGTTGCAAAAGTGTGTCAATAATAATTATAAAATTATTGGTTCTCGAAGCGACTTGAGCGACATGATTTGTGGAAAAAGTTCTCGGATTGACCGCTGTGTGGCGTCCCAAGCACTGAACTCTCATTCTGATTGCTCTTTGTTGCTCAACAATCAACAAACTTTTCATCAAAATTTGTCGAAATGTCATAAAGATTTGTGAAATTTGTGTTAGATTTCAAACATGTTAATTGTACATCCGAGAAATCTGAGTAATTTTAGGTGAAAGATGTCAGATATTCTTAACTAGTATGAGTAATATAGTTATGAATTTCCGCTTTATGTTTTCAGAAACATATTTTTCCATTATCTTATCTTTAAAAACATAAGTAATGGAGCTCAAAAACTTAAATGTTATTTAAGCATGGGTGCACGAAATGGCTGCAAATCCGCCGTAGTAAATAATAGAGAGTTCTGAAATGCAGAAGGAGATACCCTTTAGACTAGACATAATTATAATTGTTGTTTTATTTTATTGAATGATCGCCTGGCTACCTCAACTCTAAATTATTGCTATCTTAGCCGCCTTGAAAGTTGGGTAGATGATTGAATATTGTTGAATATTTTTTGGCAGGAATATTCGATTAAAAAACATGAAATCACAAGAATTTCTTTTTTCACTTATCTCATCAATTGACTTAATTTTTTTTTTTTTAGTCAGATGTTGGGTAACGAGAATATTAACGGAAAATCAACAGTAGGTTCCAGATAATCAAAAAACTGTACATAGTTGAGGTTTTGAATAAAAATACCGGTATTTCTATCTGAGTATAGAAATGAAAAAGTTAATAAGTTATGTCGAGAAATTAATGACATTTTTTTTTAAGAAATGAAGAAGCGGAGCTATAAATCTAATTCGTTTAGTTAAAATTCATGTTGAGATATGGTTTCGAGTTAAATAAAGTGACCATTTGTCAAAATCCTTTTTTTTTAATATTATAAGATATAAAAAAAGTTAACATTTTTGTGCTATAAAAACTGTTACTTGACTGGAAACGGTTCGAATAGGTATATTCCATTTGCCGGTCCTTCTTGTGTATTAATTCTTTGAAATTCTTTTCCAAACCGAATTTTCCGCTTAAACAAAAAAAAACTTAAAAAAATTCTTTGACTTTTTCTAGAAGTTTTCAATTTGTTTTTTAATTTGTTTTCACCTCAAGGACAGGCCAAAAACCAAACAGAGAAATTTGATTTCTTGCCATATGTTTATTGAATAACTATGTTTATTGAAGCATTTTCAAGGACTTGGTTTTAGAAGTGCAATAATTTGATCTTTTTAAGATAAAACAAATTAATAAGCATGAAAAACCAATCAAAACACTGAAATTTTTAAGAGGTTGAACAAAAACAGAAATGATTGGATTTTAAACATGCTGGATTTTATAAAAAAAAAAGTCGAGGCAGAATTCTAGTAGGTGGAAACTCTCATGTCAACGCCGAGTTATGTGTATAGTGTACGATGTTTGATTTACAATGTAAAACGTATCTTGTTCATTCTCAATTTTAAGTAAATTTTTATGGTTTTCAAAGCTTGCTTGAACAAAAAATTAACAAAGAATTAAGTGACAAGGTTAAATCAGGTTAAATTTGTAAAGAGTTATCAAAATTCAACTTAATTTTTTTGTTATTATAAAAGTTTTGATTACCAAAAAAGTTGAAAAAAATTATCAGAAATATATTTGATAAAAGGTTTATGGAACCCATCAATTTGACGTGTTTCTAGTTTCATTTGGTAAATTTAGAAAAAACTCGAATTTTTGGAAGAAATTCTTTTAACTGTTAATAAATATTTCAAACATCCAAGCACTCTCTTGTATACATTTGTTTCTTAAACTTTCTAATAAATGGTTTATGTATGTGGTATGTATATCTTTTCGGCGTCCTACATAAGACAATGGTGTAAGATTTCATCTATGAGCTCAAATTTTGGTGTTTTGGCTGTTAAAAGATGAAAAGTACGTTAATTTGAAGTAAAATATCCACGTATAAGTAAGTTCTTGATGTTAATCACGTTTAAGATTTGAATAAGTTGTTTTAACTTCTGAAAAATAACGTTTTGAGACAAATTTCATTAGAAAATTCAAAAGACATCTTATCATAATTTTTGGCTTCACTAAAGATAATTTTAAAGCCTTCTCTAGCTTTTTTTCGCAAAAGCCGAAATTACTTGTGATTTTCAAGAAAGTTAATTCCTGATTAAAAATCGATTATTTCATATACTTTGTAGGTACTGTAGTAATATTCTATGGTGTTGCTTTTTCCCACCCGTCAAGTTGATGGGTTTCCATATAAATGGGCTAATGGCCGTATGATTAGACTGTCTCCGAAACAAAAATCAGATTAAAAAAAATAGATTATTTTGTGATTTTAGTAAAATTATTTTACCCTTAAAATTCTGTGAAGATTTTCTGTTATGCTATTTTCACTAACTTAAGTGAAAAATTATGTCAAATCAGGTTTTTCTACATTTTACTTGAGGAAAATCAAATAACACTACCAATTTTATAATATTTTTCCTATACACAGTTTGAAATCCAATATTTTATTCATATTATAAAATTATAGCCTTGAAGATGCATACAAAGTTTATAAATGTCTGTGAAACCTGTGAATATTTCCAAAATTTTGTGTTCTTAGACACAGACTCTGTGATGAAAATTTACCTCACATTCTATTTAGTTATAGATTTTTCGGTGATTTTGGTAACCTTGTAAGCAGAATTTAAACTTGCATCCCACGTCAATTTAATGGGTATCAGACCGTTGCAAAATCAACTTTTTGTTCCCATTTATGGCTTTTTTGTGTCACCAAGAATAAGAGTAAAATTTTAGCTGGTTCTTGTAATTCCCGAATAAGAATAAAGCGTTTCAATTGTATCGAATAAAAAAAAATTTATGTTTAATTATCCACAAAATTCAAATAATCATGAAATTAAGTGTTTTTTAAATTATCAGTTCTGCCTATTCTAAAGCTACATTTTGTGCTGACATGGGTACTAAGTGAATGAATGAATGATGAAATGATGAAATGATGAAATGATGAAATGATGAAAAAAAATCTGAATCCATTGCAATGTATCCGAAAATGGCAGGTATTATTTTCTAAAGCTTTCAATAATTTCATGTTTTTTCAAGGTTTTATTGATCAACTAACTCATTGGCCTTACAGGTTTTTTTTTAATTTTTTTTATTTTCATCTTACGGTTGAACTTGAAGGCTGTAAGCAGTCAAAAATATTTAAAATTTAAAAAAAATAATGCAATATATTTTGTTTAAAATCAATTATATTGTTTGGGATACAAGCAAGATTTGTGATTTTGTCATAGTGCAAAAAAAAAGAAATATTTGAAGTCCAAAATTAAATTTCATTTTTTGAACTTACAGTACATCTCCGATGATTTTTTATCGAAAAATATTAGTTTCCGATACAAATTTCCATACAAAATTAGAACGTGTTGAGCATTTTAATCAGGACTGAAAAGATCACTTCTAAATTTTATTTGCTTTTTCAGGCAGTTAAAATAACCAAAATATGCTTAGGGAGGTGAAAAAATTAATAAATTTTAAATTACCTCTACAAAGATTGCAGCTGTCTTCTTAGTATAATTTAGATGTTTTTAGAAAAGTCGATAATTATTCCAAATTCTCCCAACACATCTTTTTAATTCCTGCTTGTAAAAAGAGTGCATTTTAAATTTCTTGGGAATTTTCCAAATTCAGCACATTTTAATTTCAAATTTATTATTTAACGAATTCTTTGAAACTGCAAAAAATACAGCCAACACAGCAATTAAGATTAAATGTTAGAGGTACTTATGTATTTAAAAAAAAATTGAAGTTCAAAAAATAAATTGGTATTCTCACCAAAGTATCCGGTATTACTTGATCGAAATTACAACAGTAAATTTTCTGACTCGTTCAAGATTCTATCTTACAATTATTATTTTTCGCAATTCTTAATTAACTCTTAACCTTATTTGAAATATGAAAATGAATTCTTCACTTTAATCTTATATTAAAATTTAAGAAAAACTTTCAATATTAATCTTTAAAGCTATTTCTTTTTCTGCATCGAAAATGTTTTTTCATATTTTAAGTCTTGCTTATTCTGAAATTCAATTTTTGATTGAAACTTGAGTCAAAATACTTTTTCTGAACTTTTTTTCAATTTAATTTGCATTTGCATGATGAGATTAGACTGCCAGAATTGATTAACAACTCTATATTTTAGAAGCGTTTATAGAATTACTAAACTGTTGAATTGGTTATTTTTATAGGGCTTAATTATACACACTTTAACTTTCCTTTTATTGAATTTATTATGTATATGCCTATCTTAAGGTTGCCAGAATTTTTTCAGCACGTTTCCGGGCCGGTCAAATCCGGGCTATTTTTTCAAAAAACCTGGCAAAATCTGAGCGTTTTCAAAATTTTCGATCAAAAATATGAGCGATATTTGGACAAATATGGCCAAAACCCAGGAAATACCCAACATAAATCAAGAGTAAAGCTTGTATTACAATTTTTTCATTATAACTCATCAGTAGTTTAAAAAGCGACTTTCAAAAATTTTTATGAATATTTTTATAACACTTGCTCAAAAAGATTCGTTTTTAACGCATAAGTAATAAAAAAAACACAATTTGTTTGTTTTTTGCTTTATTTTGGCAAATAAAATGAATAAATCTGATCTGTTTTAATAAAATCTAGGCAACTGGGTTTGACCAGACTTTGTAACTGACGAATTTCAAATTGTTTGGTTGTTGCTGTAGAGTTTAGATATACTTGGTTCTATATTCACTGTCCACTTCCCTATTTGCTTAATAATTCCGTGAGAGAATCACAAAGAGAGTGCGAGCAAGAAATCGACTCCCACCCCACAGCGCAGACGATTAGACGTTAAGTGACAGTTGCTTACGAATTTCTGTGAAGCTCGGTTGCATAAAATCCAATATCGTAACCGGTATATTTTAGTATAATTTAGATCCTTTCCCGTGGATTCTGCATTTGGCGCAGTCGGTAGGATAAAGCGATGTAAAAATAACTGTACGTATCGCGGAGTGCATTTTTTTTGTGTGATGCGTGACTAACAAGACGAGGAATTCGATGCGAAATAAAATTGAAATGATTTTTAAAATGGCGACCTTCTCGAGAATGAACTGTGCGTTCTAACCCCCGAAAACATGCAAAGTGAGTTTTATACATGGTTCAACAATATTCTAAAGTCTTTTTTGAAAATTTCTTAGTAAATAAAACTTGAATATATCATAGTACGGGGAGATCAGCCAGCTTGAAAAGTGGGATGATCTCCAAAAAAAAAAAAGATTTTTATCGAATGAGGGATGTGAAAGTTTAACAAACAGTTTCATCAGCTGAAGATAAAAAAAATCAGGTAAAAGCTATTCAAGCTTCCTTAGAAATGGTGGGTGGGAAAAAATGTTTATTATGAAAGGATGAACAAGCATTCAAGGGAAATAATTTTGAGTTACTTTGAACACAAACCTCATATTCAAAATTATGAATACGAGAAAAAACAATAATCTCAATCTAAACTTAAAAAAGACTAACAAAACTTACAAAGCTAACATGGCCTAATATTGGCAAAATTTCTTATATCTAATGATGAATACAAAGCTTCCCAAATTTTGAGAAGTCAAACGACTCATTTGGATTTTTATTTTATGCGAACCCGAGCAAAGCCGGGTAAAATCAGCTAGTCTAATATATAAAGATGAGTTGGACTATATATGTTTGTTTGTATGCACCTTATACAAATCTACACCGCTTAACCGACCAGCCTGAAATTTGGTACTGAGATGTATTTGGACCATGGTAAGGTTTTAGTAATAGTTTTGAGCCCCTCCCACCTAAGGAAAGGGACCCTCCCATACAACTTTCGTTTTTTCTCCCACGAACCAAAAGTCATGGCACCCATTTTGTTGACCGATTTTCGTTTCCTTTGGCGGTGTTATTTTCACCTTCACCATGGGCTGGGCATTAGAAACGACCATCCAGAGTTCACGTGTACTGGATAGCAAATCAAAGCCTGCTAGCGATTTAAAAATTCATAGCGAAGTTTTTGGCGGTTTTTTTCCCTTCTACTGTTCAAAGCACGTGAAAAGTGAACAGTGAAAAACTATTTGGACTGGAGGCTGAAACACTAATGAACAGCGTTTTCATAGACTCCAGTTTTTAAGAACCAACCATTTTCATATTTTTAGGATTCCTTATAAAGAAAGAAAAATTAATAAGATTCAGAGTTATACGTTGAAGGCTGCAATTTCAATGCTTTGATAGCCGCCGGGAAATTTAAACGGGGGAGTAGAAATTTTATTAGATAATTAAATCTGAGGTTTTAAGCTTTATACAATTCTATTTCATTGACCAATTTATAACTTTAGATTTATTTTTGGCCATCAATGTGTTGAATTCTACCATCCAATTTGGAAAAAAATCATTCCAACAATCCAGTTCCAACAAATGATATAAAAGAATTTTAACACTGATCACTCTTCAAAATAATGAATAGAATGATTGTGTCCGAGGATAAAAAACTAAAAATAGGACTCAAATAAGACCATTTCCATAACATTTAAATGGTAATTTCGGTTCAGAGATGATTTATTTTCGATAACTCCAAGAAACTTTTAGTAAAACTTTCTACATTTAAGAAAAACTAATCATAAAACAGTGTTCAATTAAAAAGCGAAAAAAGCACACATACAACTAAAAACATGCAAAATGAGTCTTAAACCTTAAACATAGTTCAACAAGGTTTGTAAGTGTTTTCTGGAAATTTTTAAGTGAATAAAACTTAAATATACCATTGTACAAGTAGATCATCCATCTTGAAAAGTGGGATAATCTCCAAAAGAGATTTTCATCGAATGGAGGATGGGAAAGATATATATTTTTTTTATCATTTGCATTTGAAAAATTAAAGGCCAAATCTATTCGAGCATCTTAGAAAAAAGGTGGGTTTAAAAAAAAAGTTTTTCGTGATAGGGTAAGGAAAAGAAAATTATTTTGAAGTCTATTGATAATCCTCAAAACTATATGCTTCTTCAAAAAAAATTAAATCGATAAACACAGTGAATAATCTCAATAAAAACTTGCAAAAGACTTACAAAACATACGTGGCCTAGCATGAGCCAAATTTTTTAAAATGATGAATATAAAGCTTCCAACATTTCAAAAAATTAAACGACTTATTTTGATTTATATTTTTGTGAACCCGAGCAAGGCCGGGTAAAATAAGCTAGTAAAAAAATAACTAAAGGTGTTAAACTACAATTATAAAATCCAAAGATGATAATTACACAATTAAGGATCTTTTTTCTAGTACTAGATCTTATACAAGTTAAGAACATAAACTTGAGTACGAGAAACCTTTGTTGTGTTGAATAATACGCATATTTGGAATGAACTAAATGAGCAGTTTTAGTCATTACAATTACACTAGTTTACAGCATTTTTGAACTCAATAAACTGAAGGTCATTTCCAATGTGAAATCGGGCGCTGAATCCGAAAATGAAATTCAAAAAAATCTCAGTAGAACCGTTTTTGAGTTATGCTCCAAATATGAAATTTCGAAAAAATTAAAAAAGTTCTTGTACTTAGATTAAAATATCTCGGACGGCATAACAGTAATTTGAAATCCCTCTTTTGCATATTGAAGGTGAATAAGTTTTCTATCGATCATCTGAACATTGTTTTTGCGTTTGACCAACAGTATTGTTGATATTAGTGACTTTATGAGAAAAAAAATTATAAAAAACGCATTTTTTTAGAGAAAATTTTGTTTCAACGAAAGTTTTAGACTCGATGGTAACATTTAAAAAATCTGATTTTCTTTTGCGCTTAAATGTCAATTTAAAACAAAGATTTTTAGTGGTTATTTATCAAAATCGGTTGAAAATTGAAGAAGTTATGGCTACTTTACCATAACTGAAATTTTTGGAGTTTTTAATAATTTAACGAATCGCAGTACACTTATCATAGTATAGGAAGAAGGAAACATGATAAATCTCACTCGTTTCAAGTCAAAATTATTTATTAGCTTACCAGAAGGTCACATTCCAAGTTTCAGGAAGATCTGACCATAGGGAGGGGTTGCTTAAGTCTCAAACGTGAATAAAATTTTGAGGTATTTTGCCCGGAAGGAACGAAAAATACTGGTTTTTCATCAATAACTTTTTTCATCACTAGCTGATTGTTTTTTATGGTTGATTTTCTTGAAGCCTAAGTTGCGACAAATATTTCACCCGAAGACTGTAACTCGATTGGATTTGAAACAGAAAAGTTATTGCGGTTCAAAGATTGTATTTTGGTCGAAAATTGTCGTATAAAACGCAATGGGTAAAAAGTACTCATTGCGAGTTGGACAAAATTTGCGGCCTTTGAACCGCAATAACTTTTCTGTTTCAAATCCAATCGAGTTACAGCCTTCGGGTGAAATATTTGTCGCATTTTAGGCTTTAAGAAAATCAACCATAAAAAACAATCAGCTAGTGATGAAAAAAGTTATTGATGAAAAACCAGTATTTTTCGTTCCTTCCGGGCAAAATACCTCAAAATTTTATTCACGTTTGAGACTTAAGCAACCCCTCCCTATGGTCAGATCTTCCTGAAACTTGGCATGTGAACTTCTGGTAAGCTAATAAATAATTTTGACTCGAAACGAGTGAGATTTATCATGTTTCCTTCTTCCTATACTATGATAAGTGTACTGCGGTTCGTTAAATTATTAAAAAATCCAAAAATTTCAGTTATGGTAAAGTAGCCATAACTTCTTCAATTTTCAACCGATTTTGATAAATAACCACTAAAAATCTTTGTTTTAAATTGACATTTAAGCGCAAAAGAAAATCAGATTTTTTAAATGTTACCATCGAGTCTAAAACTTTCGTTGAAACAAAATTTTCTCTAAAAAAATGCGTTTTTTATAATTTTTTTTCTCATAAAGTCACTAATATTAGCAATACTGTTGGTCAAACGCAAAAACAATGTTCAGATGATCGATAGAAAACTTATTCACCTTCAATATGCAAAAGAGGGATTTCAAATTACTGTTATGCCGTCCGAGATATTTTAATCTAAGTACAAGAACTTTTTTAATTTTTTCGAAATTTCATATTTGGAGCATAACTCAAAAACGGTTCTACTGAGATTTTTTTGAATTTCATTTTCGGATTCAGCGCTCGATTTTACATTAAAAATGTTGGTCAGTTAATCAAGTTCACGATTTTTTTAAAATTTTGTAAACTAGTGTTATCGTTCATCATCAGGGCCTTTTCAAATACTGATTGGAGAAGCTCAGGGAAGTAATAACTAAAAGTTATCAGGAGCAGATGATTAGAGAAAGAGGTGGCGGAAAAAAAATAGTTTTCAAAAGGAGGAAGATAGAATATTGTTCCTTGCAACTAAAAGGTCCCAGTCTTGAAATTGGAAGTTGATTTGTAGAATTTTTATACTATGTTAATACCTGTGTTACATTTGATCGACTTGTTTTCATTTTGGAGCAGACAAGGGATTGTAGAGTTTAGATATACTTGGTTCTATATTCACTGTCCACTTCCCTATTTGCTTAATAATTCCGTGAGAGAATCACAAAGAGAGTGCGAGCAAGAAATCGACTCCCACCCCACAGCGCAGACGATTAGACGTTAAGTGACAGTTGCTTACGAATTTCTGTGAAGCTCGGTTGCATAAAATCCAATATCGTAACCGGTATATTTTAGTATAATTTAGATCCTTTCCCGTGGATTCTACAGTTGCATCTTTCGAAAGTTTATGGTTCCTTTTTTCGGTAAAATTTTTGATAGAGTAAATTTATGTTTAGAATTCACTTTTAAACGGGGATAAAATAATGCTCGCGTTTTCCAAGCTTTTGAACTTGATTTGAACTAGATTTTAAAGAAGCGAAATTATTGGAATGGATAAATAAAACGATAAACCAAAAAATATAATTAAAAAAATGGGAATTATTAGAATATTTACTTTTTAATTTTTGAAGTTGTTAGAAACATCACAGTGACATAGAAGCAAAGTTAAAATAACATAAGTAATGATACCTCAAGCGGTTAACAACGTCTGCGAATCGAAATTGCTTTAAAATAAGTAAAATATATTTTAAATGGTTACTTTAAGCCGGTTTAAATTAGATGTACTAAAAAGTCCTCTAGACACAACTATCGAAAAGTCAAAAGTTCTTCAAAAAACAAGATATTAGTCGCAAGAATTCTTTGCCAAGACCCATCATTTAAAAAAAATGTAAAAAGTACTTTTTCGAATGACAACGTGTATAACGAGAGGCCCGACACACTTCCGTTTTTAAGTGGGTGGCTTAAGCGCCACTTCCGGATGGAAGACCACCTACCCTGTCTTAGTTTGCCCAGCTAATGAGACTCGGTCGCGAGTTCCTGTTGATTCCCTATTTTGGGAAAGAAGCGGAAGGGTCTCCAAAAAGGGATTCGTACTTCGGCCCTTTTGAGGCCGCCCCGAAGACGAGACGAAACCCTGCAGAAATTCGTGGAAAGGGGAGTTAGCTGTTGTTCGGCCCAAAGAAAAACTACCAGGGTCTAAGCCGTCGTACAAGACTCCGCCCTCTACCCCGGTTTAGTGAAGGAATGATCGTGACTGGATTCGCGGCCAGCCTCCGCAGTAAATGAAGTGAACTTGAAATTACGCGAACAAACAGGAACAACTTGTAACCCCCTTTCCCAATACCTTAATTAATTGTACATTCTCAAATTCTCGTCTCCTTCGAGACTTATCGGAGCCGACTTACATTTTTGCGAAAACATTCCATTTTATTCTGTTGTGTTTATTTACATTTGTAGTGTGTTATTTAGGCCTAAGCTTTTCCTTCTCTCTCAAACTTTTACTGGTGGTGTTCGTGGTGGAGTGGTTAGATGTTTTGTACGTCAAAGATGCGTCCGATGTTCGTTTCCATCCGTTATTGTTTCATGTGGAACAAATGACAACTTTTCAAAATAGGGCTACTTTTCGCGGCTCGCCGGTCCGAATCATTAATGGTCCGCCGATTTGAAGATGTCGACCAAATGCTCGCGCTCGCGCAACATAAATTTTGCAAATGTTGCGGGCCGAAGAAAAAGCGGTTTAAAAACGATCGCTATAAGAACATGTTCTTAATATGGGAGTACTCACGTTTCCGGTTAATTTATTGTGGAGTTTTGGGCAGCCATTACCTCACCATTTTTGTTGTTCTGCGGCGAACTACTGCGGCGCTCCTGGCCTACCACTCTAGTTGGCGGTCATGTGGTGGTAGCTCTGCTGCGGTGATTCGGCGAAACTTTTTGATCGGCGGATTGCGGCGCAGCTAGAGAAGATGTTCTCTAGCTAGCCGACGCGGTCTGCTGTTGGTTGGCAACGACGATGGAAAAGATGATGACCGCGGTTCTCGTAATCGCGAGAAAACCGCGGCGCGGTGGTTCTGAAGGCTTACCACTGTTTGGCTAGGATGTTGGTGTCTGCTAGCCGGTGTAACGTTCAGGGAATCTGTCGATGCTCTTAACGACGTGGCTCGGCGTAAGACGATCTCTCCTGGGTGGCTGTAGTGGATTCTTGGCGGAATCTTTTGGTGGACAACGCCTCTTAGCAACTGTTGCCACTTCAATACCACTTCCTATGCTTTCTAGGTCTAGGCTATTCGAGAGAGATAATTAATTAAAGGCACTGAAAAACGAAATCACAAGTGTTCGAAATTACCAAGTCTGACTAATTTTCACGATGAAAGATCACCGATCTTGCCTACGCTAATCACCGGGAATAAATGGGTCGGGAGATCTTTTCGTCATCTGGCTTACTGGATTAGCTTAACTTCGTGACCGGAACTACCCGATCCGACTTAGTCGAATCGCGAAGTTAAACAATTAAATCCTCTCTCGCGAATTCTCGGATAGCCCTTGTCTTCCCCTTCCAAATCCGAAATTAGAAACCAATCTTTTTCTTCCCCAAACTTTTAGGTTCACAACGCATCCCGAAGGAGGTCATTCACCTGATGCAAACAAAGTCTGCCGTCGGTGGTCTACGAAAGACGGCGTCTCAAGCCACACGTTTAAAGTTGGAAGTGTGTTGGTTGATCTAAAGCCTTCAATAGCGTGCTAATGGTTTTGATGATTGTTCGTCTAGGGTGGCACTTGAAATATAAATGTCGAAATGTTTTCGTTTTCGAATTGAAATAAATTAAATTTTAGGCTTATTTATTTTGGTAAAACTATTAAGGATATAATTATATGAATATTTACAGTCGTTTATCTCAAATCAATGTGTTTTTGATATTGGTCTTACAGAGAAAAGGTTTTGCATTATTAACCCGTTACATCATTCCGCGCTAAAGTTACGAAAAATTTGATTGGCTTGAATCGAAGGTTCAAAGTCAATCAAATTTTTCGTAGGTTCGTTTTTGTCAGTTCAAACTAATTTATTGATTTTCGGGGTCATATGGAATCAACGTTAATTAAATAACTCATCGCTATTTACAGGAGCTCCTAAACGGGCCTGCCACTGACCATCAACGACGTGAGTCTCCGGTCTCCAGCGAAAATCGTCAAATTAGTTCAAAAAGTGAAAACCCAAACCTAGAAACTAGAGTGATTTAGAAGCAAAATAAACGCGGAAAAAAATATTGCTCAGAAAATATAATGTTTCTATCATGAAAGAGGAAAATATTTACAACTATTAACTACAAAAGATAAGAAAAAAAAAATGGCAAAAGGAATCAAAAAGAAAATCAAAATAGTGTCTACAAAAAAAAACTAATCAAAATAAAAGTAAATGCTAACTACTAACAAATAAAGAAATGTGACCTTACTAAGAAAAAATGCGAAGAAAGAAAAGGCTTATTGCGAAAAAAAAACTTATTAACGGCTTACTTGTTTAGGTGAAAAAAAAAGGAATTTTAACTGTAGCCAAAAAAAAAAATCTATAAAACTGCGATGATACTACGAAGCAGACCAAAAAACAAAACAAAACTATGGCAGAAAAAGGGAAAATTATTTTCGAACTCGAAAAAAAATGGATGTCATGCTCTGCTTGCGATGTTGCGAAGATTTCCCTTGATTGTTTTGATCTGAGTGACGTTCTGTGGTTGTGGCTACCCCATTCATACACAAAAATAAACCTTAAATACTACAGTTTCACCACTGCTGGATTGAAAAATCTTCTACCTCGAGCTCCAAGTTTCACCACTGCTGGAATGAAAACGTCGTATGGAACCATTCGCTCCACCACCTGGATGTACCGATTCCGGAGCTTATGGTCCAACGACTCACCACATACCGAGGTTTGCGCGAAATATCCTTCCCCTGCATCTAGCGAGATTGCGGATCTTCGCACATCCCTGCGAAATAAGCTGATTTTGCTCCCTGTTCGTGTCGATAAACTTAGAGTATCCTTTTACTTACAGGAAGCCAAAACCTAAAAGTCAGATTCTTGTTAATAAGAATCTGATGTACCACCTTAACCTAAACTAACTCATTCACTCAAAAAAAATATCATTCAACCTTTCATCAAACATTCCTGTACCAGAATCCATCTCTGTGAACTCCGACACTCATTCAAATCAAAGAAACATAACTGGCAACCAGGGGTGCCAGGTGGTTTTGATAAAAATCAGGACACCGCAATGATAAAAATCAGGATTTTTCAGGACACCACTAAATTGATGAAAATAACATGCAGCTCTGCTTAGATTGCATAACTAAAGGCGAAATATAGGTGCTGAAGACGCCTAAAGTTAGGCAACTACAGCGAGAAGAACCTTGGATGGCGTAAAGTTAACATCCAAAAAAAATATTTAAATATCATTTGAACCAAAGATTATCATCGGTTAAACTAGTTTAACTATTTTATAGAGGATTTGTTTGATTTTCTCGCCATTTAACAATAAATTTAGTTAAAGTTTAGATATTTTCCAAAAATCAGGACAAATCAGGACATTTTAAAGGTCATTTTTCAAAAATCAGGACAATTCAAGCGTTTTTGAAAAATCAGGACGGCCTCTCAAAAATCAGGACAAATCCTGAAAAATCAGGACACCTGACACCTCTGCTGGCAACCGCAACCCCAAAACGTCAAACCGAATCAAAACAAACTCGGAAAATCTCGCCGCGTGACGAATTGTTCGTGCTGTGGTTCCGGAATTTGCCGCTATCTGGAACATTTACTGGCCAACGCTGGACCTACCACCGGATATACCTTCGAGAAATGGAGACCTGGTGTTGGAGGATGCCCTTCGTCTGGAGCAAGGATCGTCGAATGATTTATTTCGTTCCTACGTCGGGTGTAAGATTGTTTCCTTTCTTTTTTTCAGCCCAACCTCGTGAATGAATGCATTTTGCAAAGATGATGATTGGTCTGAACTGAAACGGTGCGGGGGTGGCGAAAAAAAATCAGCTGTGGTGCATTCTAAATTGTGTCGTAACAGGTAAGTCCACTTTGGAATCAGGAATTGAAATTTCTTCTCCCGTCTCCCAGGTGAAAATGTCAACCGCATAGGGACTCATGCTCTGGGTGATGTTGGATGGAGCATAGATTCTTCGAAACCGCTAACGAGGCGACTCAGGAAGATGACTGGCTCGATTTGTGTGACCCGATGTCTCGTGCGTGGATCGGAGGTGCCTTCTTCGATTCCAGATGGAGGTGCTTGCCCCTGGTGCCCTCTCCTGCTCTCGGTGGTGATGCCTGCCCATGGTTACAGCAAATTGCTTAAAGGAAAGCTGTGAGTTTTTTTAGTTCTTACTTGCTAAGGTTAAACTAGCTTACGACTAACTTACATGAATTGTTAGGGAACTAGGACTTACTACTAACTATTTACAGTTGCGCGCTTCTAATCTGACTGAAATCGTTATCCGCGGTTAAAAGTTGTCGTTTGGAAGATGGGTTCCGGTTCCCTCAGCTCGAATAGTTTAACTCCTTTCTCGCGAGTCCGTCGGAAATTCGCCTGTGCCCTATCGGTGTTTCTTTTTGAATCTGGTCTCTTAATTAATAAGAGCATAGCTGTAATAGGTTAGACATTATTAATAGGTATAAATTTCTGTCGAAAGTAATCGTTGACCAATCTTTATAACGGGAAAATTTGAAGTGCTTAAAATGAGGGTTCCTAATTTGTCCGGTGTCTTTCCACGAAACCCTCTGCTTTGTTTTTTTCGTTAACCAAGGAGATGGTGACCGATTGCTTTGGAACAGCTTCAGTGGAGATTTTATGTTGGGCCATTTTAAGCCATTTGACTTAGAGTTAGTTTCCTGGTACCGCTTCGAGTTCTGATAACAGTTTCTAACCCTTTTTCCAGATACTTCCGGTTCTGTGGAACTCAATCCAAGTGAGGTCTCGTTCGGGAGTGAGCGGATGACCTCTTGTCGAGTTCGTTCTGGAAGCTGTAATCGGTGTGGAGGAGTGTTTATTTCATCTGGGTGTCCTGCTACTGGCGAAACTGTTGGGGCTTTGTTAGAGTGAAGTTTCCCATCTTCTGGCGTGACGCTCTGTTCCCCCTCTGCCTTGCTAACGTGAGGACCTTGGCGGAGTACTCGAACTGAGCCTTCCGACGTTGTTGGTGAATCCGGATTGTTTTCGTGTAGTCGGAACAGCTGAACTGGAACGAATCCTCTGGTTGGACTAAGCTTTGGAAGTTCCGAAGTGCTTGTTGGCTGATATTGGAAGTCCTGGTAGGCCTTTGAGTTTATTCCGGAGGTATACAAACTCGGGTCGGGGACACGTCGATCATCTTGGTTTCGCGTGATCTGCTTTACCCTGTTATTGGATAGGTGAGCAATCATTTCGTCGCGCTCCTCTATGATTTTTCTCCATCTTTCTTTCTCTCGTTCGAATGCCTCTATCATCTTTTGATTATATTCACGTATTCTGAATGCTGCTTCCTCTTTCGATATAAAATCTGACTCTAATTCATCCATTTTACTTTTTATTTAGATAGTATTAACGAAAAAAGTGATAGAAAACTTAGAGAAAAAAAAGATCGTAGAAATAGAAAAAAAAACTGGAAAATGATGTTAACTATAAAAATGTAAATTGGAAAGAAAAACCTAAGAACTTTCAATGTCGATGTAAAACCAATATCTAAATGCAAATGCAAAAAAAAATCTAAACGAAATGAAATGTGCGAAAAAAAATTAACGATTCAGCAGTTATCAAAGTTGAACAATTAATCACAATATATGCTTAGGGTAAAGAAACTAATACTATAGAAATTTAAGGTTGTAATAAATTAAGTGTGAAAAGAAACTGCAAATTTACCTGAAATTATTTGCACAAAAAATAACCAAATAAATAAGCAAAACTAAAAGTGATTGTGTATTCGGCCGGAAATTGTACTTTTTTCGAAATATATCCGAAAAACTGTTCTAGGGACTAAACCTTTAATTTTTCCTTTAAATCTCAAAATCAGAATTGAAGACTTTTGCAAAAAAACTGTCGAATTGATTCTAAAAAATGCCTTGTATTGTTGGGCGCCAAATATAACGAGAGGCCCGACACACTTCCGTTTTTAAGTGGGTGGCTTAAGCGCCACTTCCGGATGGAAGACCACCTACCCTGTCTTAGTTTGCCCAGCTAATGAGACTCGGTCGCGAGTTCCTGTTGATTCCCTATTTTGGGAAAGAAGCGGAAGGGTCTCCAAAAAGGGATTCGTACTTCGGCCCTTTTGAGGCCGCCCCGAAGACGAGACGAAACCCTGCAGAAATTCGTGGAAAGGGGAGTTAGCTGTTGTTCGGCCCAAAGAAAAACTACCAGGGTCTAAGCCGTCGTACAAGACTCCGCCCTCTACCCCGGTTTAGTGAAGGAATGATCGTGACTGGATTCGCGGCCAGCCTCCGCAGTAAATGAAGTGAACTTGAAATTACGCGAACAAACAGGAACAACTTGTAACCCCCTTTCCCAATACCTTAATTAATTGTACATTCTCAAATTCTCGTCTCCTTCGAGACTTATCGGAGCCGACTTACATTTTTGCGAAAACATTCCATTTTATTCTGTTGTGTTTATTTACATTTGTAGTGTGTTATTTAGGCCTAAGCTTTTCCTTCTCTCTCAAACTTTTACTGGTGGTGTTCGTGGTGGAGTGGTTAGATGTTTTGTACGTCAAAGATGCGTCCGATGTTCGTTTCCATCCGTTATTGTTTCATGTGGAACAAATGACAACTTTTCAAAATAGGGCTACTTTTCGCGGCTCGCCGGTCCGAATCATTAATGGTCCGCCGATTTGAAGATGTCGACCAAATGCTCGCGCTCGCGCAACATAAATTTTGCAAATGTTGCGGGCCGAAGAAAAAGCGGTTTAAAAACGATCGCTATAAGAACATGTTCTTAATATGGGAGTACTCACGTTTCCGGTTAATTTATTGTGGAGTTTTGGGCAGCCATTACCTCACCATTTTTGTTGTTCTGCGGCGAACTACTGCGGCGCTCCTGGCCTACCACTCTAGTTGGCGGTCATGTGGTGGTAGCTCTGCTGCGGTGATTCGGCGAAACTTTTTGATCGGCGGATTGCGGCGCAGCTAGAGAAGATGTTCTCTAGCTAGCCGACGCGGTCTGCTGTTGGTTGGCAACGACGATGGAAAAGATGATGACCGCGGTTCTCGTAATCGCGAGAAAACCGCGGCGCGGTGGTTCTGAAGGCTTACCACTGTTTGGCTAGGATGTTGGTGTCTGCTAGCCGGTGTAACGTTCAGGGAATCTGTCGATGCTCTTAACGACGTGGCTCGGCGTAAGACGATCTCTCCTGGGTGGCTGTAGTGGATTCTTGGCGGAATCTTTTGGTGGACAACGCCTCTTAGCAACTGTTGCCACTTCAATACCACTTCCTATGCTTTCTAGGTCTAGGCTATTCGAGAGAGATAATTAATTAAAGGCACTGAAAAACGAAATCACAAGTGTTCGAAATTACCAAGTCTGACTAATTTTCACGATGAAAGATCACCGATCTTGCCTACGCTAATCACCGGGAATAAATGGGTCGGGAGATCTTTTCGTCATCTGGCTTACTGGATTAGCTTAACTTCGTGACCGGAACTACCCGATCCGACTTAGTCGAATCGCGAAGTTAAACAATTAAATCCTCTCTCGCGAATTCTCGGATAGCCCTTGTCTTCCCCTTCCAAATCCGAAATTAGAAACCAATCTTTTTCTTCCCCAAACTTTTAGGTTCACAACGCATCCCGAAGGAGGTCATTCACCTGATGCAAACAAAGTCTGCCGTCGGTGGTCTACGAAAGACGGCGTCTCAAGCCACACGTTTAAAGTTGGAAGTGTGTTGGTTGATCTAAAGCCTTCAATAGCGTGCTAATGGTTTTGATGATTGTTCGTCTAGGGTGGCACTTGAAATATAAATGTCGAAATGTTTTCGTTTTCGAATTGAAATAAATTAAATTTTAGGCTTATTTATTTTGGTAAAACTATTAAGGATATAATTATATGAATATTTACAGTCGTTTATCTCAAATCAATGTGTTTTTGATATTGGTCTTACAGAGAAAAGGTTTTGCATTATTAACCCGTTACACGTGAGAAATCTATAATTTAGGAGCATGCTCTTTGGTAAACAAAACCTTTAAAACCATAAATAAGACAGAAGCTAGAGTACTTAAACATCATAACAAATTGTTAGAACACTACTTTGAAATTTTACCCAATGTTCTTTCACAAAGCTTAAATTTATTTTTCGGAATAAGATGAAACGATTAATTAAAAACTGGTTGGTTTAAAATTTCCAATGTATTTATTCAAAAGCAAATGTGCTTTCCACATCTTCACATTATGAGGCTTGTAGAGTTCATATAATATAATTCCAACTAGTTGATAAATTTGTCTTCATTTTGTGTTTAACTGGCTGAATATTGCAACATGCCAGATTCCGAATCATAGGGATTTCCATCATCTCCATTGGCTTGATCTTCGGATATCTTGAACTGAATCAATACAATCAGATAGGTGGTAATTGACGACGCAATCTAGAAATGAAAATAATAAAAAAAAAACAAATGATATTTGATTATTTTTTACATTTTTTAGAACTTACCCCTGAGATAACGGATAGATCGATCGGGAACAAACCGTACGCTTCAAACTCCAAGGGGTTGTAGGACATAAACGCAATCAAATCGTCCGCCTGGAAGGAATATAAACATATTAATATGAAATAAAATAAAAGATTTTATAAGTTGGTTGATATTATTTTTTCAAAACGACAATTGTAAGATAAGACTAATGTTTTTAAGGTGAATTTCGTACAAGTGATTTAACTAAGAAGATATATACAGAACAAGAATTCCCCTGCGAAGTTTCATTATTGTTCATGAAACTCCAGAAAGTTGTTGCAAAATTTCTGTGCTCTGATGCGGTCAATGTGTTTGGAATTTTGAAATCAACCAAAAAAATTTCACAACTGATCATTTCTTCTGATATAGTTTTCGATTGTTTTAACGCTTTGTGTGTTTAAAATAAAACAAGCTTTTCAGAATAAACACAGTTTATTTCACGAAACACTAAAAACTCCATAGCAATTTTGCAGATCTATATGTATTTTTTGTTCATTCGAGTACTTCAACAATGATCAAAGCATTTTTTCCACTCATCTCTATGAAAACTTCAATGAATTTTTCAATGTTCATCTTTTAACTGACAGCAAACTGAATCTTGTCCTGCATGTCGTCATCCGGTTCCATCTCGTCGCCATTCTCCGAATCTTCGGACATTTTGAACTGGATCAGCACAATCAAATAGGTGGTGATTGAAGAAGCCATCTGTGAGAAAAATAAACGATGAAAACCATTTCGATGCCCATCCAAGGTTTCCGGAGTCAACTTTAAACTTACACTGGAAATAACGGACAGATCGATTGGAAACAACCCGTACGCATCAAACTCCAACGGATTAAACGTCATGAAGGTGATCAAATCTTCCGCCTGGTGAAATTATAATTTCTTTGAAATATGTTTAAGGATCATTGATAAATTATTGAAATTTTAAATCGTGTTTCAATTATCTGCTTTAATAATCTCTTGACACGTTTCGGATCAAACAAACCGACACCTATTAAGTCACAGGACTTTAAAATGGATGTGTCAAGAACTTTCTGATGTTTGAGTGCTCCCGTTTTTTTTTATCTCTGCTAATGACTCAAGCTGACATGTGGCAGAATGAGTGCTGAATTATTAATCGGTGCAGTGAGTGCACCAACTCAATTAGCAAATTGCTTTTCTATTATTCAGTGTTCTTAGTTAAAACGATGAAATGGCGTTGTTCAAAAATTTATTTGAAAGCTTCCCAATTCTCAAGAAATTAAAAAGCCCAATTAAAAACTTTAAACAATACTTGAAGAGAAACCAGACCTTCCACATGAGGTAAAAATACTGAATTTAAGATACTTCTGGCTTACACTTATCGTGAATAATTGAAATTTATAACTTCCAATTGAATTTAAATTTTTTTTTCTCAAATAAGCTTATTTCAGTGACTAACTTTGTTCTGAGGTTTATTAAAAGAAAACTTTTAACTTATAGCTCTGACACGGCAATGAAGTTATGTAGAGCTCTTGAAAAATATCGAACCGAACTTTTAAACTTAAATTGACTGAAAAGTGAGTTCGGAATGCTAACTCCTCGACCCCTAGTAAGTGTTGAGAAAGCGGCTCTCAAACTGAAACAGTTTGAAACATTTTAATGGTAAAACTTTGCGAGGTTGTTTTTAATCATCATTTGGGCAGGGGTTGCTTCTAATAACCATCCAGAGTTCATGTTTACCTAAAAAAATCATGCTGACAGTAGAAAATTTTAAATTTTACGGGTTTATCTTGTTTTCTTCTGTTCGAAGAACGCGGCACCGGCATGATGTTCTTGGATGTTGCATTGAGCCTACATCCAGGAGTTAGAGATGGGACACGAATATATTAGCGGGAATACGCTG
>NW_026598205.1:0-50000 GCF_029784155.1 Uranotaenia lowii | reverse complement strand
GCATGGTTTTTCTCTTGTATTTGTATGTTAGTTTTTCTTCTAGTGTAAGTGTGGATGTGTGTGTAATTATTAATGTTTATCTGCTAAATATTTGGCCTTTTTTATCAATGCATTTGTGTGTATGCTGTTTGTCCGATAGTTTTTCCCGTTCTCCTCATTCCCAGACATTTTTCCCACCCATGCTAGTTTATGTACAGTGTGTTGCTGTAAATCATTTTGATTCTCCGTTTCCCGTTTAATTTATTTTTGATTATTTTCATCATGTGTCCGGGTAAAGATAATTTTACTCGCGCAATGTGACGGGATCAAAAACATTTTTGTTTCGATTAGTTCTGCCTATAAGTACGTTTTAAAGTTAGATTTTACCTTTTTCTGATTTTTTCTGTTAATCGTCTAATATTGATTTTATTTTCAATCATTTATCGGCTCGGAAAAGGTAAAAGTAAATGCAAATCGGGAGAGAAAAACTATTGTTTCGGTCAGATCCCGAACGGATGTCGAGTAAATGATTAGCCTTAACAAATCGGGAACAGATCAATGTTACAAAATGTACAGGAGTTTCGCTTTTCGGGAGCGACTCTTACGGGTTTTCAGCTAAAAAAAACTTTATATCCCTTTTGTTTTAAAAGTTAAGCTAGCAGCTTTAGACTACGATTTATTTATATTCTCCATTATACATATTGTTGGATTTCTGTTTCCTTTATTTACTTTAAAACTTGATTTAACAGTCTTCTTATATTGATAGCTCAAAAGAAGGAAAAATAAGGAGTACAACTGAACGTACCTTTAAAAGTGATCTATTTACAGGGAAAGAGTTTTTGCTCCACCACGAGCAATAATATAATGATATATAGTAAAAAAACCATTTAGTTTACAACTGAGGAAGTTGGATCGCAGTCAGATAGTTTCACCTTAAAACGAAATAGTACGATTTTTAGCCTACTTAGATAATGGGAAAAGAACTTGAATAACAACTTAAATAAGAAAATAATTCGAGAAAAAACGCCCGAGAACGTCCTTCCTCGAGCTGTTTTTCTGTTTTGTTCGAATCGATAATCACATTTCCGTCCGATATCCATCCGGCTTTCCGGCGACTTACAGCGGAAAGCTCGAAACTCGATCAGACTTTGCACTCATACCTCCTACAACGCAACAGTTTTTTTTTTTGTGTTATTGTTTCTTTTAGCTATTTTTGTTTTGTTCCTTCGAGATTGCACTGACTTTTTTGTTTTTGTTTACACATTCGTTGGTTCATAACCTCACAATTTGACCGGTTTAGCTCGGCTGCTTAGAAGCCCCACCGTTCGCCCTCTTCAACCAGTTCCGTCTTGACCTGGAGCTCTTCCTTGTCCGCCGATGAGGATGGGTCCGGTCGAGTGACATCTTCCGATGCCTCATCGGCCTTTTCCCGTCGCTCATCGTCTTCTTCCTCGTCTTCCCGTTCGGGCGCTTCATCCTCGAGCGACTGTTTCGAATGCGTCGATTTGGCATCGTCATCGTTTTCGTGATCGCTACCGGAAGCCGCGGCTGCAACAGCAGCAGCTGCCGCAGCCATGGCTGCCACGAACCGTTGCTGAACCGTCGAAACGTTGTCGGCGGACTGCATCATGCCGTTGAGGATATCGGCGGCATCTTTTTTGTCACCTCCGACTCCGGCGACCAATCCGGCCAGGTTGGCTTCCGGGTTGACCCACTGAGGAGCGGCAGGTTTTCGTCGGTTGATGCGGGACATGGCCTGCACCAACGACAGACCGGCAGCCGTAGAATGTTCATCCGCTTCGCTTCGTTTCGATCCATCGTCCATTGATTCGGCGTCGCTCATGTGACTTTCTCCGTCGTGATCACCGTCTTCTTCGTAATCTTCTTCGCCTTCGCGTTTCAGGTGCGATGGCATCGAAAGATCAAGTCCGCTCATCTGCTCACTGACTGCTTTGTTTAGGGCTGCCAGATCGACATCTCCCGGGATAAAACCTCTGCTGATCAGTGCTGCCAGATTCGGGTTGGCTGCGAAGTATGGCGGATACGGTAGCGGAACTCCTCCCAATCCCATGCGTTCCTTTTGGATTTCCATCAATCGCTGGCTCAGCATGATGCGGAACTGAACGGGATCCAGGGGTACGCCGGTTTGGTTGTCTCGCGACGGAATCGGTTCACTCGGTTGACCGTGGGGCACTTGCTGTTTCAGTCGCATACGGTGGTTGTGGAACCAGTTGGTGATCGTCCGGGTCGATAGGCCTAGTTCCGTAGCCAGGAATTCGATCGTTTGCACGTTAGGGTAGGGATCCAGGGCGAAAGCCAACCTAAGGGCTTCCTTCTGCTCTTCGGAAAATAGAACCCTCTGTTTCTTGTTCGGTGGAGCGCCGGCTGACCCAACGGATCCCGGCCCGGGCGAGTTCGAGTGGTAGAACTCGGAAGTGTCGTTGCTGCTGGTGTCGGAGCTGTTGTCCTGGGCACCGGGCCCGGTCGATCGACGACGCTTGCTAGCCTCGCGGCGTTCGTTCTTCAGCATCTGCAACCGTTCGACGTTGTTGGCGTCGCTTAGCCATAGCTGCATCCGGATGAACGGTTCCCGGCCCTTGATGCTGAGCATGTGCCACGGTTTCGGTTTGGAAAGGAGTTCCGAGACGGATCCTTGCGAGAGTCCGAGGACGGCTTCGCCGAAGATCTTCTGGCCGATGTTGTTGGCTAGGAGGGCCTCCTTAATCTTGGTGGTGATGGTTTGGGTGTCGAGATCTTGGGTTAGGGCGGCCATTTCATAGACGGTTGGGGAGATGTGTTGCTGCATCGGGTTTCGGAGGGCGTTCATGCCGGGTGGTGGTCCAGGTGGACCAGTTGGGGTGGATTGAAGTTGCGGGGAGTGGATTCCGAGCATCATGGGTTTTTTGTCGAGGCCGGGGGTTTGCAGAGGGATGGCATGTTGGGGTGGTACTCCGGGTGGCGTTAGGAGCATCGTGTGTGGGGAGAGTTGCTGGCGCGATTGACTGAGCGTTGAGTCTCGGGAGGGAGTCTGCTGCGGGTGTGGAATGGGTGAGGGTTGGGAAGATGGAGGTTGTCTAGCGGCTGCTTCCTGTTGAGCTTGTTGGGCGGCAGCGACCAGTTGTTGTTGATGCTGGTGTAGCTGCTGTTGTTGGTGTTGAAGCTGCTGGGCCTGAGAGGTCGGGACCATTTGCTGCATCTGGGACATCTGCAGCTGGAGGAGTGTCTTTTGGTCTTGATGGAGCTTGGAGAAGGAGTCGCTGAGCATCTTGGGCATCGGTGGCATCTGTTTGGCCATGATTCCGGGGATTTGTGGGGTACCGCTGTAGTTTCCGGTTCGCATGAGTTTTTCCGGGGCGATCTTGTACTGACTGGCGACTAGTTTATGTACGGCGTTTTCGTCTTCTAAGAACATCTTCATGCGGATGAATGGTTCGCGGCCTTTCTGAGTGAGCATGTGCCAGGGTTTGGGTCGCGCTAGGAGATCGCTAACGGATCCTTGAGAAAGGCCCAGCACGGACTCGCCAAACAATCGCTGACTGATCGAGTATTGAGAAAGGGCTTCCTTGACGCGGCGGACGATGTCTTCGGTGTTGAGATTGTTGTAGCAGTCGAACTGCTGCTGAGTGATGGGAGGTAAAATCGCCTTCAAGGGCTTGGACTGCCCGGCGTGATGAGGAATGACTGGAGGTTGTGTGATGAGCGAGTTGGTGATCGAGGCCATCCGCTGCAGGGGACTGGCGGCGGCCGAGAATTCTTCCGATGGGGTGATCACCGGTGGCAGGATACTGTTGGCGATGGGGCTCGGAGCCGATGAGGCAGTCGTTGTGGGTGTACAGGTGCCTGGTTCCGGTTTCGGCTTGACCAGGTTAAATGCGCTGTGCTTCATGGCGTCGTCGACTTCCTTGTTGGCGGCATCGATTTCACACTCGAGATCGGTCATCGAACCGTTCAGTTTGGTTGATTGTTTCTCTTTGGGTATGGACAGATCCTGGATGGATCCGTTGAGGCCGGGCTGTTGCTGAGCTTGGCTGGCTTGCTGTTGTTGTTGCTGCTGCTGTTGCTGTTGTTGCTGTTGCAGAGCAAGAAAATTGGGGAGGTTCGAGATGTTAGGAATTCCAGGGAGACCAGCGGCGGCGTTCTGCTGCAGCTTGGCCAACTCCCGGTGGTACGCCTCTAAAGCCATTCGAATGTTATCGTCCTGTGGTCGCTCCATCGGAGGCATTCCACCACCGAGGAAGTGCGGGAACAGGAAACTGAATCGGGAGAAAAGAGAAGAAAATTGTTAATCAACGTAATTTTGGACAAATAGAGGGGGGGAAACTTACTTTGGAAACTCTCGAGGACTTCGCATCAATTTGGAGAACTCTTCCTGGTAGATTTTGGCGATCTTGTCCTGGGACAGATCGTCGCCCTTGTTGATTGAGGATCGTCGGCTCAAGAAGTCTTTGGCAAACGGCGACTGGACGTCGCGGGAGTGTGGCGATTTGGACTCGTTATCGCTGTGCTGCGAGTCGTCCAGGGAGCCAAACTGCTGCAGGTTCATGTGATGTTGCTGCTGCTGGGACGGATGCAGCGGGGTTTGGTGATCTCGCTTGATCATAGACTGCGCCTCCGAGAGAATGTGCTGAATGCGGTCGTCGTTCATGTCCGATCCCTCGGGCCGTCCGAATGGTGGCATACCAGGTTCTGCAGCTGTAATTAGTACACATATCTGTTTATTAAAATAAAAACCGAGACATCTCGGACCCGCCATTCCGGGACTGGAGATGTAACTAGGTGAGGTGGAAGAGTGCAAGGATACCCGCTGGGTGTTTGGCGGGGAAAACGAAGAAAAATGGAAACCATCTCACCACTCCATCGTTGCATTATTGGCATCGCCGCCGTATGGCCAATGCCAATAACTAAACGAACGACTAAGTCTTCGATGGGCGTCTCTTCCTTCATTTTCCGGATTCCCGGGGCACATCCTTACTCTTCTTGAGTTGCTTTTCTTTCGCCATCCGTCATGGTCGGTCGATACACCAGAAATGGATACAAAAAACCACTACTTGAAATCTACATTTTCTACTGAAAGAGCATATCAACAGCATCATTGCGCTGTACCATCGCCGGCAACGACGATGACGGCGTTGTCGGTTTGTCTCCCCGTTTTCCCCATTCCACTGTTTGGGGTTTGGACAAGTTATTGAAGGGAGGAGTGCAGCAGCATCAAAAGACAAGAGCGCACAACATCAAGCAGACCCAGCAATGAGGAGAAGCACAACAGAAAAAAAAGACAGAGCCCATCCAAGTGCAATCGCAAGTCTCGATCTATATTTATATGTTTGAAGCTTTTATAAAATTTATATAAAACGACTCTGGCAGTTTTTTTTCCTGTTCTTCTTCCAGAGGGCTCTCGGTGGTCCCGCACGTCGTCGTCGTTGGTTGTGAGCGATGGCCGGCAACATACCCGGGCAACAGAGAACACACACCCAACCCAAACCCAACAACATATCAAGCTGACGAAGCCCGGGTCCGGACAAATGGCGAAGCACTTTGTCTTGTGTTTGCCATTTTTAATTTTTCTCCTCTCCTGTGGATTCGCCATCATCATCATCATCGTCGTTGAGGTACACAAACATCGACGTAAGAATCCGAGAGGCCACAAGACCATCAACAGCATGCAGAGTTGTGTGGTGGAGCCCGCGAGGACTCACGATCACGACGACGACGACCACGGGCACTTAATGGAAGACGAGTCGTTCCGCGTCTAACCAGAGGACGCAATCTCTGGAGAAAAAAAAAACGTGCGGAACTAATTGGCATTTAAAGGGGCAGCCACCATGCTGGAGGTGAAAAAGACACCTTTTCTATCAACCGCCCACATCACACCACGTGAAGAAAGGTTCTGTTCCGTGGCTAATGTGGCTTCCCCATGTGCTAATGCAACCAGCAGACCACCGGATTCGTTGTTGTCCTTCGTCGGGTTTTTGTGTTCCGGCGTGGGGTCCCGTTAAAAGGAAATCAAAAGCGGTGACAAGGTTCCATCAAAATCAAATGTTGAGCGACAAAAAAAAATACCAGAAGGCGCTGAAGACAACCCTGGGAAGCGTTAGCTTCCGTTCTTCGTTGGAAGAGAAAATGACATTCGGACCCGGACGAAGTAGGCCGATGATTAGCAGTAATAAGGATCGACCCGATTCGCGGAATCAATCATTCGTCGAGCTGATTATTATTAGAACGTCTGTCGGTTTGTCTGTCAGTTGTTCCGCCGAAGGAAGAAGTTGTAAAAATTTAGCCATTAGTGCACGCGAATCCCGTTTCTCAGTTTGCCCGGGAATCGGGCACACGCAAAGACAACGACGTCGGTTTTTCGGGGTCCGACATTGTCATTAAACGGTAGCCAACGATTGTGTCACGTGATGTGATGATACTGTTTTGATTGGAAGTTTGCGTTTTTTCACTCTCCTCCACTTTCAGATGAATCAAAAGGAACAAACGAAAAAAAGTGGAATGATTTCCCAAGAATTGTTTCCGGACAGCGCCAGGGAAAAGAACCACTGAAGGGTGCTGCTGTTTTGAAGAAGGCAGCACAATTCCGGTATTTCACTTTGAGTGCGGTTCTCGAATAAGAGAGTAGAAAATGATTGAAGGACAATCTTGCGGATTCTGGGATCTCGGCAATCGGAAAAGGCTCTGGTGCCGCTACTCGTTTATTGTAGCTCGAGTGAGTGGGAGGAAGTAATTACGGAGCAAATGTCTGCCTTTTGGGAGGAAGGTTGGTAGCTGTTCTTTTCGCTTGTCCTACAAAACACAGTTCATTTCTATTGATCCGAATCCGAGCGAAGGATTCGGGGGGAAATTGTTCAAGGATCCAAAAGGGAAAAGAAAGAAGCTTTTGTGTTCCGTCAAGTAGGGTTCAAGTAGTGATCTGTTTTCCTACGATTTTCAAATGCCGTTCGGCGATGCCTTTCCCAATTCTTTTGATTGATTATGAATCTTTCAGCTCGTACCTACTGTTCTTTTTTTTTTGTAAACTTCCAGATTTACAAACAAGGGAAGTTCCCCCGTATTCAGGTGGCGCTTGAAGGATTGATTTTTTTTCTGTTCCTGACCGCCGTTCACCCTCGGGTGGGAATTTGTTTTTAATACAACCGCGAGAAAAGGAACCAAGAGAAAAAAAAACGGAAAACATCTTCCGGGCAAAAACCGTCATCATCGATTCTTGCGTATGTTGTTTGCACACGTGTACCCATTCATTGCGGAGGACCTCGCTGGCTAGCAGTGATTCCGTGCGTAATTACCCAATCGTTAAACATCAGTTACCGCACCCAACGATGAGATTCCCTAAGGGGGGAAATCGCGAGAGAAATTGTAATTAAAGGCAATCGACAGGCTCATCAACCTGGCAGGCCGACTGCCAACCTGCCTTCAGGGCTGCTGCTGCTGCTGGACCACGAATCAACTATTTACGCGTACTTAACGAGAAATGTTTTCTTGCATAACGAGGAGGCGCTTCGTTTTTCGCCCTAATGAGACGCAAAGCCGTTCCTGGTGGTCCCATCTGCTGCTAGTCCTATCATCCCGCCGAAATCAGGATGGCCGCGTCGCTTCGCGATATTTATAATTTCTAAATTTTCAAAATGCAATGATCATTCCGAATTGACACTTCATTAAATTTTATCGTGCTTTTCCGCCCCGAATGTGTGGTTTTTGGCGACCCGGCCTCACTCTCACTCACTCATTTCTTTCTCTAACTCTTCGGCTTGCTTCACGTATGAACGGACTGCAAATTGTGATTATTACTAAATTATTTTTATTACCTTTCGGCGGCTCTGTCTCTGTATGCTTCAGGGAACCGAAAACCGGCCGGCCATCATCAAGAGATTGGTGTCCGTTACGTGAATTCTAGCTTCTACCTACCAATCTACTATTTATTCGTAAAAATTTTCAAATTTCACCGAAAATTAGGTGCGAGAACACTGCCTGCCATTAATAATTCCGCTAGATTAGAGATTCTGATCCCATCGAGTGCACTAACCAACTAACTATCGCTCAACGGAACGAAACGGCTGGCGGCGAGCGGCTGGCTGCAGGCTTTAATTATAGTGATGATGAAATAATTTAGAATTTTGTAATAATTAAAACCGATTTCGGCGCATGGGACTCACACGCGGGGACCCTCGGTGAAATGGGTCGTATCGAATGTCGCTGGCAATTAAACGGGCCGCTTAAGTGCGATGTCCTCTCTCTCGTTGTGGCCGCCGCCGCCACGACCAAAATTACGGGGCGATCTCGGCGAGAGCTCATCGGAGATAAATTCGAGACTGGCGCTAGGTTTCCGCCGAGTCAGTGGTGCCTTAATCATTTTTTGTGTAAGATTAAGGCATGTTTTGCTGATGACATTTGTTGCGGATTGAAATCAGATACCATTTGAGAAATCTTGTCTCAAAGTGTAATCTGAATTTTTGTCAGACTTTTCGAGATTTTCAAAACATTCCCGGCTTGAAAACCTTTCAAATAGAAGAATCCAAAGAGGAATATGCTAGGAGAGGAATTGAGACATGAAAAACAGCTCCATCTGATCAAGCTGAAGTCCTTGAAAGTGGACTGAGACTTCTGCTGATGAAAAAACAACAGAGGATTGAGACTTCTGCTAAGAATTGATAAATCACTGGATCTCGACAAAGTGTTATAGAGGCGGATAGAGACTTCTTAGAGATGAACTGTTTGAAAGTGGATTGAGACTTTTACTCTTAAAAACCGAGGGACAGCTGATTGAGACTGCCTCTGGCAGCTGAAAGTAAATTGAGACGTCCGCACATGGATTAGCGATTTGAAAACTTTTGTTTATGAAACTTTCTCAAGTGAGCTTGTCAATATTGTAAAAAATTTCAAAATTATAAAAATTGTTGAAATTGTAAAAATTTCCAGAATTGTGAGAAATGGCAGAATTGTCAAAATTGCCAAATTTTCAAAATTGCTATAACTGTTAGCTATAGCATTGTGATAGCTTCTATCAATATCGATGGATTGATACTTATCTTGTGAAAAAAAATCAGTCATTGAACAAACCTAATGTTGTCAGGATGTAAGTTTGGCATCACTGATCTCATTCTTAAGCGTGTTCGCCAATTAATTGCTGCGGTCGGTCAGAAGCTGCTGGCCAGCGTTAATTCTAGGAACCGTTTCAACCCCCTCGTTGATGATGAGAACCACCACAAGAAACATACAACCGGATCGAGGAAAAATGTGTTTTCCGAAAAGGTGCTGCAGCTCCACATCTCCTTCCCCCCCTGGTTGAATAAAGAACAAGTGTGAGAACATTCCTCATCGACGAAGCAGCGGCGGCGCGAGCGCAACTTCAAATTAATGGTAATTGAAGGGATCAACGTACTTCCCCCGGCTTTCGATTCTCGGTTTGGTTGGACCCAATCTAATAATTTTCGCAATTCCGGATAGAATTTAATTTCATTCCGGCACTCAATCGAGAAAAAAAAATCCCAAAGTAAAACGATTGAAAGTTATGTCTCGAGGTGGCTGATTTTCCGGGGGATTCGGCGGAATCCAATCGAATGCTCAGGTGCGTGCTTTTGTTCATTTGATTTTCCCAATCCGAACTTGAACCGGGGGGGAAAATTCATGACACCGAGCTCGAAGGAATCGTAATGTCTTATTGACAAAATTTTCAACATTCCGTGGCTGAGGACTAGAATTTAATTCCTCACACCCTCGCTCGCCCACACTGGTTTGTTATTTTTTTCGAATGTAAGCCACCTATTTATCATACACGCGCAGTTATTCACTTGCCAACCCAACGTATACATTACTTTGGATCAGCTATCAGAATCAAATCCGGAGGTTGCGACGCAGAAGGTGAATATTATTATTAATCTCATCCACCAGGGAGGGAGGTGGTTTATTATACCCACTGCCTTCATCGGAACTTTCTCTCGGAAACTTTGGGGGTTAAATTTTGACGGAGGAGGATGGAAATGCACCTTTGCCCCGGGAAAAATCTCACATGCATCGACGTTTAAGCTCTGTGTCGACGAAAATCGCTCGGCACTGTCTTTAGAAAATCTAATAAAGATCTTCTACCTTCTTCCGCAGGGAGGGAAAAAGTCGTTGCGGTGAAAACCTCGCCGCGCGCTTGACAGGATGTTATAAATATCGCGGGCGGGATACAGGTTATTTATTTGCTCGTTTTTCTGGAAGAAAGAGGTGCGGGTGTTGAAGACTTTCACCCGGCTGGAAAATGTCGCACCCTTCTCAGATAGCGCGAATACATCTTTCGGAGGAAAGATGCTCACGCCGAAAAATTGATGAAATTGACAATTCTAGGGAGAGGTTTTCACGACACGGAATCAACTGTCGAAGGGAGGCAGGAAATGAAATATCCTCAATATTTATATTAATATCATCTTTTTTTTTTATCACTCTCTCTCTTTTTAGGAAATCGGCAAAGCAACGCCAGGCAAGGGTCGGTTTTATTTGATTCCTCATGTTCGGCTAACGTTTATTGAAATGTAAACAACTTGGGCCTTTCGTCCGATGACGAGAGACGCTGCTGCTTGGTCTTGGTCTAATCATTGATAAATGCCAGGTAATCAATTATCATTAAGGAGCTGCTTCCTTTGGGTGTTTGATCTTTCACATTCGCGTGTGCTTCGGCGTCTTTCCGCTTTCCGCAGAACGATTCCTAGCTAGAGGGATTTGTGATTTATGGAGCGTGCCAATGGCGCTAGTGTACATCATATTTTACGGCTACCCGTGGAAACCCGAAAGTTTATTGGCCGAATTGTCAAATAGTGAGCGCGCTTTCCCCACAGCCTACTTTCGGGGGTAATAGGGTGGGGAGATGTGAAGGGCACGCGATGCGTTGACATCAGTCAGTCGCGCTGATCGCATCCCGCGATTTCGATTTTAATTAGTGCAATGCGCGAGAGCACGATTCAAACATTTTCAAGGATCGAAATGTTATTAACCCGCGTTTAATGATGGTGCTGGCATATGAGAAAAGCCGAGGAAAATCGAAAAATTAATATCGAACTGTTTTTCTCAGAATCGTATACGTGAACGAGCTAGACGAAGAACGTGCAGTCGTCGTCGCCGTTCGGCTCTGCGTGTCATTTGAACAGAAAACAAACAGGGCAAAATCGAATTTATAAATATGTCGGGAATAATTAATTCGACAGTGAGTGGTAGCTTCGAATGGCAACATCGACGTGGCTGTCAGTTTGTCCCATCTCGTCTCGTTTCATCTCATCCTGTCTCCCCAAAAGCAATGAAAGTGAAAGACGATGGATTCATCTTGACGTCGCCCCTCTCACACATAGCAGCGCCGCGAGACTCACGCGACAAGACACCAAATTGACATCGAAACGCAAATGTGACAATATATTTATAATATTATTTTTATTGAAATGTGCGTATCGAGCGAGTAAAACTTAATAGACCGGTTTATGTTCGGGATAGACGGCGAAAGAGCATTCGCTTGTTTCGGCCGAAGAAAGTAGTCTCCTATCCTTCGCCAAGACTGTCTGTTTTAGCCAAATTATTTTCGATCTTTTATGTGATTCCTCCTCCCCTCGCCGATTTCTTGCCGCTTTCCCAACTATCCATCAAATGTCACTTTAACCTCATTCTTCACAGCACCCAGCAAGATTGCTCACACGCTTACTCGCCCGAAGAACAACATCATGCCATTTACATTGAATTCTATTATAAATTGTGTATCAATGTTATAAATAAACTATTGCTCTCGTCGTTCGCGCAAAAAGCCACAGGGTTCGAATTTTATTGCGCATTTCGACCGGGAGGGGGACTGCGACAAATGTCATTCGGCGTGGCGAAAGACGAGCGCGATAAAAGTATTTACAATGGAATGTTTTCTTCTGCTGCTGCCCGGCATCGCCGTCTCCGGAATTGTGAGTAGGCATGCAAATCCGCGCGCAAAACATTGCAAACCAAAAAAAAATGCAGTTGAAGAAGAAGGTTAATCGGGGTAACCGAGCCGGGGACAAATTTCTCATGTTGTTTTGCGGTAGCAAAGTGCAACATGTACAAAACGCGCTCGCGGGGGCACGCGGCTACACGAGATCAAAGATTGAAAATCTGTCCTTTCACATTATTGCTGTTAATTAAAATGAGTTACATTTTCTTTTCTTGCCAATCTTCAAGCGAGAGAAATGCTGTCTGCTTGTGCTACCGATCGCAGTTGGCCGTGATGGGTTTGAACCTTTCTTCTACGTACAATCGGAAGAGCACATGTCGCGGCACCACCACGAGTTGAGGGAAGAAAAAAATACTTTCTTGCCAATTAATTGGCATACTATGATGCATGTTTGACAGATGTGTTCCGATCAAGGAAAAAAATCCCTAGTGGGGGAGACCAGTCAAAACGATCCAATTTCGTTACTTATTGTCATTAGGAAATGGTTCCAAAACGGCAGCACCTGTGCAGTTTTTGTTAAGCGGCTCGCTGACTGCCACCGACTGAATATTCAAATATGTGGAAACAAAACCCAAAACAAGTGATATACTGGTAGCAACTGTTTTCCCGTTTGGCCCTAGCGAACTTGTGTGGGACTCCGGCGAGCGAATACTTAACATAAACAACCGCCAGAGTCGAACATTCACGGAGACAGAGGGGCGAAATTCGCGTGCCAGCCGACAATAAGCCGAGTTTGACGGTGGACAGGACAGTGTGAAGACCCAATCGAATATCCTTGGTCACCTTTGACCGTTGTGGTTGTTTTTTTACCAAAACGCTTCGATTTCCATTCACGGTGGAGTAGAGAGTTAATAAAATGACGCTCATTATGCTGTCAGTTGAAAAATTCATGCTGTCTTAGTGAAAATTGGACTTTCTGGGTATTTAAAAGTAGTGCGTTCAGTTGCAGCTTAAAATTTGACATTGGACAGTGTGAAGGCTCATTCCAATAGTTTTATTCACCTTAGAACACACAAAGCATTTTTTTTACCTTAGAGTAGCGAGTCAACAAAACGCTTCGATTTCAGTTCACTTCGGAGTAGTGAGTCAACAAGACGGCGCTAATTTAGACAATCTTTCTCCCTCAAAGTGATTATTTTACCATACTATTTATGTAAGTCCTTGATGGTTAACACCGGATTTCAATATCAATTTCAAGGTTGACCGTTCCAACATTTTTTTATCATTGAGTATCGAGTCAACAAAACGCTTCGATTTTCGTTTAGCTTGAAGTAGCGAGTCAACAAGATGGCGTTCATCAAGCTGTCAGATTAATGCAATCTTCCTCCCTCGCAGTGATGATTGGACCTTACTATGTATTTTGACATGTGGCGTGCGGTGGTTTGACGAAATGATTAGCCTTGTTTTCTTTTCAGCACTTTGATTGCCGATTGATGAAGTCGGCAAGCCAAGATTTTTATGCGATCATTCTCTGCAGTACCATAAAGCATAATTACATCGACCCGAGCCGTCTCCGAAGCCGAAGAAACTAACGATAGCCGATTGATCGTAAATCATATCCGAACTTCGACTGGGCGACTTCCAGGCAAGCTACCGGTCGCTCGCTGTAAATAAAATTGGGAATAATGAGCGCAATAAACAAATTAATAACCATTTCAAACGGTTGGTTAGTTTTGTTTGTCGGTGGGGGGTCCACCGATATGTATGACAGAGCTTCTTCTGCCAGTGTTTTGCACCGCGTATGAACCGCTTTTGTGTTCCAGAATCGGAGCACTTATTAATATGCTAATGATTCTGGGAGTAACGATATCGCACACACTTGGCAGTTGGACCCTTGCGATTTCTCGTTCGTTTCACCCTTAAATTATGGATTATAGCCAGCACATTTATGGAAATAATTTATTGCAACCGTTTGACGACTGCAAGAGTTCTCTGTTTCCTCTTGAAAAATTAATTTATAAACCTTTGCCCCCCGTTTGTTGCCAATAGGACGTCATTCTAGTTCAACTGGAATCAAAACGGTGTGGGGGGAAACCTCCCAAATGCAACTTTATTTCAATCAGCGTGCTACCTGTTTTGTACGCCTTCCGTCGTCTCAGATGCAATTTTCCTGCTGGTTGGGTTTTCGTGAGCCGGGAAAATTCTCCAGCTGCCACGCTGCTTCCGGTTGGTCCTTCGAACCGGATCCGGGGGGAAACTTTTAATTACGGTGTCCACCGAGAGCCCGAACAAAAGACGCCAAGAAGAGCAAACCCCTCGAAATGCATTTCTCTTGAATCCAAAAAAGGACAGAAAAAGAATCTATGAGGCAGCTGTCATTTCGCGTAGCGAAATTCCCTTCGCTCTGCCAGCTGATCTTTTATCTAATTAATACATTCTTCGCGTGAGATTCGCGGTTTTGGTCGTCGTCTAGAACCGTGATGGTGCAACTATTTGACTACAATTCGAACATTTCGTTTAAAAAGGCATAGCGTTCCCGGTTCTGCCTTCTAAAATTAACGCAAATCGGTCCCCGGTGAGACATTGATGAGGAGGACCTCACGAACGGGACGCAACATTCTCTCTGAAATCGATGTTTGCTGTGTGTGTGGGACAAATGTCACTTTGACATTTAGGCGCTTGCGGACGGAAAATTAGTTGTAACCTACAAAAAATGTGTGGCAGGTGGAAAAGGGGAAACAAAAACGCAAGCGGAACTCAAAAATTGGGTTATGATTTAGCGCTTTTTTGTTTATTTGTTCGGAGCGTTGGAAAGTTTTCGATTCCGGGTGGAATCAGAGGAATAACTTATCAGTTCGACAGGTTTTGGAAAACTTTTCCGTTATTGTCGAAAATAGGTTGGAATTCCAAGGACCTGGTGATTATAAGGTTAGTTCAGATAGTCTGAAATCTAGAAATTTATGTATGGTAGCTCAATATGCAGACGTGAATTATTCATTAGGCCACGATAATTGTCCAATGACGTTTCGAACATCAAAAGATGAAGGTTCTGTAAGTTTTGCAGATTTTTTGTCTGTTTTAATATTAAGTTGCAAATTCAAATATAAGTCGAAGTCCGCAAACAAACATAGTTTTTTATTGAAACTATGTATGTAAACTCAATATTCCGATATAAACTTTTCATTTTTTACCTAAAACTCATGTAAACTCAATATTCAAGCATGAATTACAAAAAAAAACAGGATTATTTTCAGAAGCTATCACGATTGTTTAAAAAATCATGTAAATTAGACAGCATTCAGAAAAAAAGTGAAAAGTTCTTAACATTCCAAAAGAGACCAAAAGAATTCAAGGGTTGTCATGTTAATCCGGAAAAATTATTTGAACTCAATATTCAAACCTGAATTTTCCAATAAATCAGGGTTTTTGTAAGATGACATCCAGATCGTAAAGAATCTACTTTACAATCTTAATGGAATTTCACGATTCAAGTAGTAAAATGATCTTTTGAAAATATAAAATAAAAACAAGAGAGACCCATTAAGAAGTCATCTTCGGAGACAGGTTTAGCTTAAGATATTCGAAAATTATGACATCGATTGTGTCCCCCACTCGCTCGCTCAGTGGCAATCGTTAAAAATTTTCAAATAAAACAACGGTAAATTAATCGCGAGAGATCAAAAGCACTCGTTCTCGATTCTCTCGACTCTAGACTCTCGAAGGCAAACGAAAACGATTGTCAAATTGCGAAAAGCAGCTCTTAAATCTTGACCCCGCCTTTCTGAGTTTCCCCGGAAAGTTAAGCGGGGCGCGAACGATTCAAATGGTTTCTGTTTCGATGTTTTTGATTCGCTCCGTTTTTTTTTGTTGCTTTCTGTGTGTGACAATACATAAAATCATCATCGTTATTATAATGCATAGAGACGGGGGGCTGCTGGACTTTCTGCCAAGAAGAATTAACGTCTCGGATTAAACGAGGAAACCTACTAGAAAGATGAACCGGGGTCGTCCACCTACGCGGGATTATTCTTTTAAAATCGAGACTGAGGATTCCAGCTTAGTTTTGAAACAAACAAGAACAAGTGGAGATCACTTTCCGTTTCAAGTCGATAGAATGCTACTGTTTTGGCTCCCTCAAGAGGTGTATCACGAAGTGCGGAGGGGTCAATTTATGGGGCACAGTTTCCAACGGCAATCGGAATAAATCTTGATGGTGAGCAAAGAAGTGTACAGCTGCTGTTCCGGCGTTCGGCGGCCATCTTTGGCCATCAATGATGAGGGCGCTCACCTGTCGTTTGGTTAATCAAATGTCGGACAAACGGATCGAAGAAGGCGATCGTGCTCTGCTTTGCCAACCAACTAGGCAAAAGCAGCAACAGCAGCGCCTACTTGAGGTCAGAGAAAAAAAACAAAACAGAAGGAAAAACACTGAAAAAAATGAAGGATGATGATGATGGTTTTGCAGTGTGCAGCGCTCTAAACAAGCGCGAAACCATCAGAAGCAACAAAGAAAGAAGCATGGTTATGAGTAATTGGCCATAATTCGAGTGCCCTCCGGGAGCAAGTAGGAATGAAAAAAAAAAAAACGAACTCTTTTTACCTACTCCGCCGGGTAGAAGAGGAAAACCGGTTCCGTCCGCGGTAAATCGTCCGGGAATCGACCATTGAAGAGGAAACAAATGCGAAATGATTAATCAGAAATCCTCACGAGCACAGGGGCGAACGTGTATGTGCTCACATCGAAGGCAGCCAGCGAAAGAGCCTCCGGGGGAGAATGAGTTTAATAAAAATCAAATAAATCCAATTTCGGCAACTTTTGTTTGAACCTTGGCGCGGAGCGCCATCATCATTCGAATTTTCATTGAACTCGAAAATTGTTTGATCGTACTTTTTTTTCGGGAAGACCGAAAACCGTTTGTAAAATTATAAATTTTTAGTGCTTTTTTTTTGCTCCTCAATGTAGGCAACGAAAGGGCGGATGAACTCAAAGCAATCGATGGCTAAGCGAAATTGGCTTCAAGGGGTAGGACACACACTTGCTAATGCATTATCGTGCAATTAACTTCGAGGTCCGTCCAGAGAGGGTGAAAAGCCAAACGGTTTAACCTCTTCCCCCTTCGTCGTCGACGTCGTCGTCTTCATCATAATCATCGAATGGGTTTCTTGAGCCGGAAAACCGTACACCAGTGATGTCTTCATCCCCGGTGAGTGAAAGGTCGAATGCCAAAGTGACCAACCATTTGCGAGAGAGAACGTCAGGGGAACATCATCGTCATTATGAAAATGACACTGGAGAGTGGCCCCCATTCATAATGGTGTTGTAACCTTGACTTCCTCCCGGTTGATTCTTTGCATAGATTTAGGCGGTTCGGAAAGGGAACTGACCAGACTAGAAAAGGAGCAACTTTTTAAACTGCCCTGTCCCAAAGTTTGTTTCGTATATGTCCTGACCAAAGTCAGGGGGGTTGAGTCGCTGTCTTCATCAGCGTCGTACAGTTTGGATTGGGGCAAACTAAGAGTGTAGTTTCCAACACGACGACGACGACACCTACGAGAAGGGGGGACAAGATAACTCGCAAACCAAAACCAAGAGGTCGAAAAGGTTAACCCAACTGACTGTAGAGTAGACTGTCGTAAATTGTTTCGAGCACCGGACCCTTGATCGTAATTACAAGCTTGCTCCCAACCCATTCGATTCCAAAGTTGACCAAAGGGCTACGGAATCCGGAAAAATTATCGAACGCAATTAATTTTGAATTATCGGAAGATAAATTCTAAACTTTTTCCTTATCCAACATTCGGGAACCGGACCCGGCTTAAGAGGTTGAACTATTACCGCAATTAACGATCGGCACACCCCCTTCGGAGGAACCGGACACAAGTTGGAGAGAACAACTTGCTTTAATCTAGCTAGTGGGTAGAAAGATACGAGAAGCAAGAACCCATCCAAAAGGGAAGCTGTCAAATTAATCGATAAATTTAACTCGCTACAAAGAAGAGAGTTGAAGGGGGTTTTCCTTACTTTTGCCTTCCCTACCCCCTGTTTTAAGACCAGCTTCGAAGCTTAATCGGATTAAACTAGTTTGATGGATAATGGTGGTCCCTCCTTCTCCTGGTCCAGCCCAACGGCGAACGACGACGACGACGGAGGAAAGCAAAATGGCGATCAGCTCCAGCAAGGCGATGGCTGTCTTTCTACCTCAACACAGCTCAAGAAACGATCCGGGAATGCAATTATTACCCGATGATCTTTTACACGGTTGTGTGTCGAGTGTCGATCCCCGTTAAGTTCATTCATGTGCGAGCATAGAGGGGGCAACCGCTGGCAACACTGCCTGCCTAAACTGGAGCCCACCGATCCCACCGAATGATGATCGTTAAAATGTATTTAATTCTGCTCGGCGAGACGTCATTCATGTGATGGGAAGCAAGCTGAGAGCTATTGTTCTCAAACATTGGCAACGGCAGAACATGACGGCGCGATGACGTTTGGCTGTCATTCGGGCTACCACGGCAACCTGTTGTAGAGTTGGTTAATAATAATAATAATTTGGTTCTGTGAATGCAAGTGTGTACCGCAATAGATAATTGAATCTTGTTTGTTAAGCGTGTATCTATTTGAATAAAATCAGTTAGCTTTCCGTACGTTGAACTGAGTGGTCAATAAAATCTATAGTGCGTTTAAAGTGTGAATTGTTTAATTGTAAATCTGGAAGATTCGACAATTTGGCGCAGTCGGTAGGATAGAACAAGGTGAGTCTCCTAGGCTAAATATTTTTTTCAGTTATTCTGTCGCGAAAAGTCTAAAACGGCGAAAACCTTGAAAGTTATGAAATAAAACAAAATGGCGAATTGAATAAAGTCCGGTCGGAAACCGAAGAGCCTATGAAAAAGTGAGTCCGGTTCGATTAACCGTAGCGCTGTAAGAAATTTTCAAATTGATAAGTTAAAATATTTTCGTGGCGGAAGGAACCAAATGCTAGTCCGGTCGAGAAAACCGAAGAGCAGATAAAGCAAGTCCGGAATTTAATTCTGTAGAGCTATGCGAGTCCGGTTATTTTCAACCGAAGCGTAAGAATATGCAAGTCCAGTTAGAAAACTGAAGAGCAGTGAAAGCAAGTCCGGAATTGATTTCCGTAGAGCTGAAAGTGTCATATTATTGGGCAAATCATTTTGCAAATAAATGCCGGATTAAGGAAAATGAGAAGGATTGCTAATTGAGGTTATGAGTTCCAAATTGAAATTTAAATTGAAAACAAGTAAATTTCTCCTGATATGATGTACAAATAAAACAAATGAAACAAACAAAGAACGATTCTTTTTATTTTCGATAAATAAATGCAAATAGTAAGCGTATCACAAAAAAAAGTAACAAATATTTAGCAGCAAATTATTGTTTCAGATGGATCAGTGGCCACTAGAACCGTTCAATGGTGCAGTAGATGCATCGGATCTCCACCGGGAGTGGGAAGAGTGGCATCGAGCCTTCGAACTTATTCTCGAAATAAAGCAAATTCAATCGCAACACGAGAAACTTTTATACTTACTCGCCCGAGGGGGGCGGAAACTTCAGCACTTTTACTACAACTGCAGACCAGTACAAACTGAAATTTATCCGGAACCTGTAAAAGTGCCATTGATGCCTTCGGAGATACCTGAATACGATAATGCAGTTAAACGCTTGAATCATTTCTTCGTGGGTAAGCGAAACGAACGAGTTGAGCTTGAAGTCTTCCGGGCACTTAAACAATCTTACGGAGAGTCATTCAATCAATTTATTCTGCGACTCCGCACACAAGCTAACCGGTGCGATTTCCACGACCGAGAGGAAAAGGAAATCTTACAACAAGTTACAATGGGAGCAAGGGACGAGCGCGTCAGGGATAAAGGATTAGAAAATACTATGAGTTTGGATGAATTAATTAACTATGCGATCAATCGGGAAATTCTCTCGATACAAAAAGAACGTATGCATCCATTGAAAAATGAAGCGGAAACATCGAATGTATCAGCAATCCAGAGGACGTCAGGAGCAAGGAACCGTGTGAGATATTCAAACTCTGGCCAATTTTCTGATGCTCGGAGAAACTTTAGCGGACAGGACAGCCAATCGGAGTGTTCGAGATGTGGATCCGATAGACATGATACTGAATCTCGAGACTGTTCTGCTAGGATTGCAAAATGTAATAAATGCGGTTTCCGAGGGCATTTTGCAAAGCAATGCAGATCACGACGAAGAGCTTACAACAGAATCCAGAAGCCAAGAAGCAGACAGGAAGCAAACTCTGTTAATGAGGATCAGCAAACAGAATACAATCCAGCTCGTCAATACAGAAGAGATTTGTCACCTAAGGTAGAGTAATAAAGTTTTAATAAGTATTCACTTTTACTATACAAATTATGTTTATATACTGCCATCATAAATTGAACTAAGTTATTGAAATAAATGACAAAATTCAAATCCTAATTTCATTCTGTTCCCCTATCAGGAAAAACCATGCAACAGCGAAAATATTGTTTGCTTCATAGATACCTTCCCAGTGCAATTTTTGATCGATTCAGGATCGGCAATCAATACAGTTACAGAACAAGTTTGGTCTGCTCTTTTAAAAAATAATGCAATAATTTTCAAAAAAAGATTCGGATGTGAAAAGCAATTTTCAGCGTATGCCAGTCCTCAGCCGTTGAGAGTACTTGTTAGTTTCGAAGCATGGATCACAGTGAACGATATTAAACCAAAATGCTATGCTGAATTCTTCGTAATTCAAGGGGCACACAAATCTTTGCTAAGTAAACGTACTGCGGAAGATTTAAAAGTCCTCAAAATAGGCCTTGATGTCCAGAACGTCGAATTGAAGTCATCTAGCTTTCCAAAGTTCCCGAATATCCAAGTTAAACTGTCGATAGATCCCTCAGTTCCCCCTCGTAAAATCTCGTACTTGCGGATTCCAGTGGCTTTAGAAGAACAAGTAGATAGGAAAATAAAAGACTTGTTAGAACAGGATATAATCGAGCCAGCTAATGGACCCCCGGAGTGGATTTCTCCGATGGTCATTGTTCCGAAAGCTAAAGGAGAAATCAGGCTCTGTATTAACATGCGTTATCCAAACGAGGCAATACAACGTGAGCACTACCCGCTACCAAAAATAGATACATTTTTGAATAAGCTAAATGGAGCTAAGATCTTCTCGAAATTAGATATTACGTCGGCTTACCACCACATTGAGCTACACCCAGATTCAAGACCAATAACAACATTTATGACAAACCGAGGGCTTATGAGATACAAAAGACTCATGTTTGGTATAAATTGCGCGCCGGAGATTTTTCAGCGCGTAATGACGGAAATGCTTGCCGGTATTGAGGGTGTTATCGTGTATATCGATGATATAATAGTAGCGGGCAGAACCAAAGAAGAGCACGATTCTCGATTGCAGGAAGTTTTGCATGTGTTGGAACAGAACAATGCTAAGCTTAATGAAGAAAAATGCTCATTTAGAATGACTGAAATAGAAATACTTGGTTTCACGGTTAGTTCAAACGGTATCAGCCCTTCCGAAGAAAAGATAAACGCTATCAAAAACTTCCAAATGCCAAAAACTAAAGAAGATGTGAGAAGCTTTTTAGGCTTAATTAATTTTGTGGGGCATTTCATTCCTAACATGTCAACAAGAACTGAAGCTTTGCGGAAATATGTTCGAGGGGAAATCAATGTGTTTGGAGAAGATCAATCCAAAGCGTTTAACGATTTGCGTTACGAACTATCAAACACTGTGCGGCGACTTGGATTTTTCGATCCAAAAGATCCTATAGAGCTCTATGTAGATGCATCGCCCGTGGGGCTCGGCGCCGTACTTACACAGCGAAACATACAAAACGTTCCAAGAATAATAAGCTTTGCTTCCAAGGGACTAACCAAGGCTGAACGAGTCTACCCTCAAACTCAGCGTGAGGCACTTGCCGTCGTCTGGGCGGTAGAAAAGTTTTACCACTTTCTTTTTGGCACCAACTTCACAGTGTATACCGACCACAAAACTCTTGAGTACATTTTCGGAGGAAAGCACCAAAATGGTAAACGTGCTTGTTCTCGAGCAGAAGCTTGGGCACTTCGGTTGCAACCGTATACCTTTGACATAAAACATATCCCGGGATCAACTAACATATCGGACATTTTATCACGACTTTGTACTGAATCACAAACCTCTTTCGATGAGTCGTCGGAGCATTTCCTGTGTGCCATAGGAGAGGGGATGTCTGCAATTACATTGAATGAAATTAAAAACGAAACTTCTAAAGATGAAACGTTGAGCGAGGTAATGAAATCTATAAGTTCACAAGAATGGCATCCGAGTCTTGTTCGTTACTCAGCATTCGCCAAAGAACTTGGTATCATTAATGAAATAATTGTAAGAAACGATCGCATAGTATTACCAAGATCTCTAAGATCAAAGGCGTTGGATATTGCTCATCGCGGCCACCCAGGCATCGTCACTATGCGCAGAATCCTAAGAGAGAAACTCTGGTGGCCTTACATGGATAATGACGTTGTCGACCGAATACAAACATGTGTCGGGTGTGCTGCTGTTAGAATAGACGGGCCTCCAGAACCAATGCTTCGAAAGAGTATGCCAGAAAGAGCTTGGCAAGAACTGGCGATAGATTTCTTTTCTGCGAAGGAGTTTTCAACGTTTCTTGTTTTAGTTGATTATTACAGCCGATTCTTGAAAGTGATTGAGATGAAAGGCACAGATGCTACTAAAACAATTGATGCCCTTGAAGGAATTTTCGCTGAACAAACTTACCCAGAAACTATTCGGAGTGACAATGGGCCACCTTTTTGCAGCGAAGCATTTGGGAACTACTGCCTGAATAAAAATATAAGATTAGTGCGTACGATTCCCTACTGGCCACAAATGAATGGCCTCGTAGAACGTCAAAACCGGGGCATCCTAAGAGCTTTAAAGATAGCTAAAGCAACCAATGAGGATTGGCGGAAGGCACTTAAAAATTATGTTCATATGTACAATACCACGCCACATTCGATGACGGGAAAAGCGCCTATGGAGCTGATGACGGGGCGGCCGGTTAAAGACCTTTTACCATCATTGCGGACGGAACCTCACTTATATCGAGACGATGGGATACGCGACCAAGATCAAATTAAAAAAATGGAAGGCAAGCTGTATGCCGATAAACGCCGTCGGGCAAAACTATCCGATATCGAAATTGGTGACACTGTTATGCTAAAAAACTACGAAACCGGGAAACTAGAACCAACATTCAAACTCAAGAAATTTAAAGTCGTCGAAAGAAATGGAACCGACACAGTCGTGCAAAGTGAGGAAGGAGTTTTATATCACCGACCGGTATCACATTTACGCAAGTGGCCAAATCAACAGGAATGTATTGAAGAGCTACTACCTAAAAAGAAACTTTGTAAGTCTAGGTTAATCCAATAATTACTAATTTATTTTTCAATACCTAAACCATGAATAATGACCTAGTCTTCTTTGCAGGTTCTGACTCGAGTTTGAATCCTTCTTCAGAAGCCCAGGCAGCAGGACCATCACGAGGCGGGGGTATACCTCTACCAGAATCAGGTAGCGGGCAAACGGACCAGGATGAAGACACTTGCGAGGATTCGATCAACACTTCTGCTCGTTCGGCTCGCCCAAAACGTAATGCTAGATTGCCAGCCAGATATTCTTGATAGACTGACAGAGGAAAATTTTCCATATTGCATGGACTACTAATTTTTTTTTAAAGACTGGAGAAGGAATGTAGAGTTGGTTAATAATAATAATAATTTGGTTCTGTGAATGCAAGTGTGTACCGCAATAGATAATTGAATCTTGTTTGTTAAGCGTGTATCTATTTGAATAAAATCAGTTAGCTTTCCGTACGTTGAACTGAGTGGTCAATAAAATCTATAGTGCGTTTAAAGTGTGAATTGTTTAATTGTAAATCTGGAAGATTCGACACCTGTCAGGGCTGCCATCCGATGAATAAGTCTCTCTGCTTTGAGAAGGAAAAAAATAGCGTCTTAAAGGGTTGAAGAATAAATGACGGGGCCTCAAGTCGTGTACCGATGATAGTAATCTGATTATGGAAATGTTGCCCGTTTCTTCTTCTTCTTCTTTTCCTCGGAACAAGTTTGAGCCCTGAGCTGCGCTGCGCTGTCTATCTGAAGTCATTCACGGCGATGATGATCGGCGAGGTACGGAACTGCATCCAGTTCAGATGCATTCGAATGTTTTTTTTTCCTGCCCGACCCAGCAAATTATGCGAAACGTCAATTTGCTCCATGACAATTGTTTGACTTGTGAAGCGTGTAATTTGCGCTGGAAGTCATTCGTAATTTACCTACACTGACTTTAAAATGGATCATTCCAACATAGGTTTTTAACTCAACTGCTCTGTGCAGTAATTAATTTAAAGCAAGGAAAACCGAAGTCTACTTTAAGGCGCTTTTAATTTGCCACGCAAAGACGTCATTAAAATTCTGATACATTCGCATTAATTTTCTGCTTCTGAAAGCTTACCCCTTCCTTTCCGAGAACAAACGTCACACACACGCGAATCATCGTAGAAGAATAAAAATATTTACCAATCATTAAACGACTCGTTTGGGAACCTTAAGCCATTCTTTGGCGAAATAAAGAACCATCACAGAGCAGGGCCCTTTTGTTTTCCTAGACGACGGGGAACAGCGGCAGCAGCAACGATTAAAAATTCTGTACCGATGCTCGGGAAAATCCAGCAAAACCTCTACATCTCCCCCTTAACTAACCCTACACTGAGAAAAAAGCAACACACTCTTCTTTAACGATTCATTTGCTATTCGACCCGTTTCCCGATTCCCGAAAGTAATTAGATTCCTCCCGAAGTCGTAGTCTCGTAGGAAAAAATCATCAAAAAATTTGTTTACGTTTCTCGGCAGTCCCCCTACCCCATTTTTTTTTTTCAAAACATCATCCCATGGGGAATCATCGTCCGCTTCATGTGTGAATGTGTACCTTTGTTTAAGCGTGTATATGTGCCTAAATTAAGGGGGTGGCAGCGCTCACACATCAATTAATTGATGGGTACCTCCCGTTTTTTCGAGGAACCGGAGGAGCGAACGGGTTAAAGTTTTTAATCTTCCTACGATTTCAAAGATGGCGTGAAATCAGCTTTTTCGGAAAAGAATTACTTCTCAACCTACGGGAAAAATCGAAGTTACAAAAACCGTGGAGTTGAGCGGGGGTTGAGCTCATTTTCATATGTAAACACGCCACACCGGTCGCCCGGGCATAAAGTGGGTGAGGTGGGTTGAACTCCCATAAGAAGGAAAAACCGGGAAGAGGGGCAGGACACACAAAGTTTTCTCGGGCAAGAAAAGAATGTGTTTGAGTTTTTATTTCCAACTTCGGCACCCACCCACTGAATCCAGCAAAAGGGTAGGAAGATGGGGTACAAGTTTAATGAGCGGATTAGGGGTAATCGATTTTTGTGCTTCCCGCTTATTTTTTACGGGCAAGGGGGGAGTTCCGCGAAAAACGGGTGGGCGGCTGCCTTCCTTCGAAAAAGTTCCTTGAAGAATTCGGAGCTTCTTGATTGCGCTATAAATTGCCTTTATCTATAATTTATTCAAGACAATAATTATCGCTTCCATCCTGACGACTAGACAGTGATGAGCGGCACATGTGAATTTCGGTTCCTTGAACCGAAAGTGGGAAGTGGGGGGCGGTTTTGCGGTTCCTTCCTTTGTCTTCCGTGAATAATAGATGAGTTTGATTGTATCCTGTTTGTTACATACGAAGAATGTATCTAACTGGTGAATATTTAATCGAAGAAGGCGTGAAAATAAGAAGTTGTTCAGCAAAACCGCCGATTAATTTGACAGCTCAATCTCTGACAGCTGTCAGGTTGTTTTTGAATTTCGAAACGTCAATTAATCAGCTACCGATTTCCTGTGGGGAAAACGATTAATCATTGACCCAAAAACAAGGAAAACCTGCCACAAAATCCCATCAATCCGAATCGGAAATTCGTTTCCAATCGGGAGAACAATAGCTTTCCGAGGGGCACTTGTGAATGGCCTCATTTTCCTCTGTTGCTGGAAAAAGGTGACATCGTAGTAGGCTTGTTGCTAGTTCAACTAACTAACAGAGCCCTCGCCTGCTTCGATTACGAGCCCACAAACGACGATGGGCTCACCGATGCGTAACCGATTTTTATGATTAATCAAAGAGTCTTCGCTCGTTTTGCGTCTGCTGCTGTGATTTTTTCCCGGATCTCTATTATTATTGTTTGATGGCTTCCCTTCCGATCCCCTCCTAAGTACCCATCAATCGGCAACGGCCCTCGACAATCAGAGAAAACCCGTTGTTGGCGGCGTGGGAAGATCCAGCCAGCCAGCCCAGCGCAATCCAAGGGAGAAACAATGAAATTTTAATTATGAATCAATAGCGCTTCCGCCTGGGATTTTGATCTCTTTCCCTCGGGGGCACTCGCACATTTGTGCCAGTGCTCTTAAAGTGTTTCGTTCAAAAGCTTGGAAAGATTTGTATTGAAAAATTGTTGCTTTTTTTTTTTGGAGTGCAGAAAGTCAAGTGGCGTTTCCGTACCAACTTGTGTGGATCAAAGTACTTTCGATGAGTTCCCCGTTTTTTTTTTGGATTTTGCTTCTTTTAATTCGAATCGGTCCCGTCCCGTCGTCGTCGTCGTTTGAAGCCGTTGTTGCTGCAACGGCTTCAAACTCTTTCAATCATTAGTAGCCTAGAGAGTCTTCCCGAAATGTGAACATACACAGAAGCGGGATCCGTCTTTTTCTGCTTCTTTGTAGCAACAGCAACTCAGTCGAATGAATCCGAAACGCTTAAAATCTGCCAATTTGGTAAATTTTTGATATTAATCTTTTGGGATGCGCTCGCTTCGACTTAGCGCGGTGCAATTGAAGGTTCTTCGACAAGTGAAAGATAAATACCGGATCCGGACGAGAGGAAAGCGAAAAACCCTTTTCGTTAAGCGAAACGGAAGAAAAAAGAACCAAGTTGCAACCGAAGAACTGAGGAAGAAAAAAATGCAGCGCCCGAAATGTTTGAACAGAAGCGAGAGAAAACTGCTTGACGCAGCCTACTGCCTTCAACCTAGCAGCCAACTACTTTTCGCCGCCACGAATCCTTCTCCGGTTTTTGAAGCGCATCTTCGAAGTGTGCCGGCTTACTGAGATTTGCTTGTGTTTTCGTTTGTTTTCTTTTTTTTGGTGGTCCTCGATTAAGCTTTAGCCCAATGCAATCGGGTAGGAAACTTTTTTAATAAAACGTTATTTATGTGTTGCTATCCGTAGCTCTAGTCAAGGTTTCTTTTTCCATAAAGTAATGTTATCGAAACGAAATGAAAAAAAAAGAAAATATAAACAATGCAATCGAATTTGGTTTTGTTTTGAAAAAAAAAAAAAAACATCGAAAGAAAATCTTTGTTAGAATGCTATCTGTATAAAATCAAGTTTTTAATCGAAAATTAACAACGTTTTCCGATGAAATGAGGAAAATTTAGCTGAATTCAGTTGAAAATGCTGTAGCATTTGATTGAATGCTGGAACTCAAGCAGCTTGGTGTTAGCAATCGCTAGCATAGCTGACTCTCTAGTATCTAGCTATCGATGAAGTCTTTAAATTGTATAAATACGGGATAAACAAGCAACCAAGATAAAAAAATCAAAATGATTAAATGTACAAGACAATTTAGCTGAAAAGTCATTAGTGACTATTTTTTCACATTTTAATAATTTTTGAAAATTTTATTTATTTTGAGTTATTAACACCTCGTGTTCACAATTTTGAAAGTTTTTACAGCGTCAGCAATTTTTTTTGGTATATTTCAAGACAAGAGCCCCAGAATACACTGAGGATCAGATTTCGACTCTTAAATCCCAATGCCGCTGGATGATAAAAAATGATTCCGGAAAATGATCGATACTATTCCAAGGATAGTTCTGCTACATTTTCGATCAATAAATACAAGTTCAAACATAAATTTAAACAGAAAGTGATGTTGTACATCACCATTTCCAAGAGAGGTATTTTTAAGCTATGGTTCAAGTCGTCTGGTTTGGCTATCAATTAAGATGTGTACCAAAATGAATGTTTGAAGAAAATTTTTATGCCGTTTCAACACAATTTCTCTCTTTCTCTGAGCACTGGTTTCTCTCATTTTAATTGCAATTTACTCCTGATCCCGCACAATTCAACACAATTCCAATCATTGCCTTCAAAACATGCGTGATTATTAGCGTAGCTTTTCACAAAGAAGATTTCAATCGTTCCAAAAAGTAACCATTATCTGATCATTCAAAAGGGTGAGAAATATTTGACCTCTCAGAAGAGCAAGAGGTATTCAATCGCTCAAAAGGGCAAGCGATATCCGATCGCTAAAAAGAGCAAAATTTATTCGGCCGTTGAAAAGAGAAAGAAGAAATCCATCCTCCAAAAGAATAATAGAATTTCGATCGTTCAAAATAGCAACAAGGATTTGATCGTTGAATAGAGCAAGGCATTATCGAACGTGTAGAGTATAGATGTAACGAAAAATTTAAATGGTGAATTCACCAAGGGGTATAACCCCGAAAATATAACGAAAAATTAAAAATTTCAAAATAAAACAAAGCTCATTCTGAGTCAATATTGATTGTCAATGTGTATTCTTTGTAAGGCGTGTAAATATCGTTTTGAAGGGATTATTGAAAAGAGAGGGAAAACGGTCTGTCTTTTAGCGGATTTTGGAGGTCAATTCAAATGGAAATTGTCCGGAAGTGTCCTGCAAAGAATTCGACAGAACTCTCGTAAGAACAAGAGGATTTTTATCGGTCAAGAGAGCAAGGAGTATTCGATTGTTCAAAAGAGCAATAGGATTTTGATCGCTCAATAGAGAAAGAAGTTTTCGATTGTTCAAAAGAGCACAAGCCCTTCGAAGCACGTTGGAAGTTGAGCATGCCAAAAAACATCGACATTAGCAATCGCTAGAGCAACGAACCTTTTCAAGTTCTGCCTATCGATGAGAGTTAATGTGAATAAGTTCAGAGTGGAAGCCTACTACAGGTACTTCACAGCATTGGTGATTCCAAATACTATGAAAATTGGGACTCCACAGTCGAAACACTAATGATACGTAGACACGTTAGCCTGTTGAATTCAATGTAGATTGTTCAGGAGCGATTTCTACAAGTTCTTTTTTTCGGAGTATTGCGTCCACCTAAAAGACCAATTGTATCATACCGACCAATGACAAAACGACCTAAGAAAATACATAAATAAAAGTCACCCGGAAAACAGGACCACTTACCTTTCTTGGGGATCAGCGTCTTGATGAGCATCACGGCGTTCTCGTCGCAGGCCCAGGCATGCATCTTCCGGTAGCTGTCCCGGCCCTTCTCCGTCAGCTTGTCCCAGGGTTTCGGCTTCGAGAGCAGCTCGGAAACGGTGCCCTGCGACAACCCTAGCACGTACTTGGCAAACACCCGCTGGCCGATGTTGTGAACCGAAAGGAGTTCCCGCACCCTCCGGGAGATGTGCAGAGTGTCCAGGTTTTGGTTGGCGTATTTGTCCATGTTGTAGCGGAGCATTTCCTGCAGCTTCGCCTCCATGGGGTCGCTTTTGGGGATGAGTGAGTCACCGAGGCGGCCAACCATCGCACCCGGGGGCAGATGGAGGTCCTCGGCGAATCGGAATGGTCCCCGATCTTGGAATTGGAACGGTAGGCCCGGTATCAGGTTGGAATGGGGCGGCAGAGATCCGAGGGGGGTGTTGTTGTTGTCTTCGAGCGGGCTCTTGGACATCCGGAGGGGTGTGAGACTTCGGCCTCCACCGTTCATGTGCTCGTCGTGTCGGGAGCTGTCCTGCAGGATCGGGGTGCTGGCGCTGGAGGAGTTATCATGGTGGGAGCTGGCCTTGTCCTGATCGTGATGCTGCGCCAGATCTGTGGGATGATGGTGGTGATGGTGTTGGTTCATTAGAAGCTGAGAAGAGGGATGATGATGGTGGTTGCGGGCAGCGGCTGCAGCAGCTGCGGCCGCCGCAAGACCTGGGGGTGGAGGCAGCAAACCGCGTCGCCAGGTACTGACGATCTCGGCACCCAAAAACGTACCAAACTGTTCTACGTTTTGCAACGGAGGCGGAAGGAATGAGCTGAGACTGGTCGCCCCTGGAGGACCGGGCGAGGGCGTAACGCGAGGGCTGCTGGAGCACTCCGGTCGATTCCCAGGGGCGTTAGATGTGTTAGATTCAGTGCTACCGTTTGTGGTACTGTTGTTTTGGTTTTGGTTGATGTTGTTGTTGATGGTGCTACTAGTGCTACTACTGTTGTTGAGCTCGGTATCATTCTGACCGGTGGAAGCGGTGGTGCTATTGCTCGACAGGTCATTGCTACTAGCGTTACAAGCGTTACTAACGTGACTAGAAGTGGAGGATGTCGTTAGCGGGGCAGCGCCGGAGCTGTTCGTCGTTGGTGGCGACGAAGCGGGCTTTGGCTGGCCGCTGCTCTGAGATGGGGATCCTCCTGCAATGAGCCAACACCGAAAAATAGAAAAGAACAATGGGAACTCTGGTTAAGCGCGAGCCCAAAGCGTCGTGTGCGTGCGTGAGTGTTTGAAAAAAAAGTATGTGTATCTGTGTCAATATCGCAACGCGCGGCGAGAGCAACTTAAACCGAATAAACGTATGTAAAACATGTTTATTTTCCCATGAAATCGAACTGAATGGGCCACTGAGAACAGAATAACAATAACAGAGGGGCCATAAATTTCAATAATTCCATCATCGACTGCCGCTGTTCGCCGAAGTCTTCTCGCTGACGACTTTAAAACGCGGCGGCGGACTTGTGTGATTGAAGAAGCTGATCGCTTTTTCCCCCCTGCATTTTGTGGGGCAACCCACACGCTTCGAAACCGTTCAGAGCAACTTGTACGGTTTTAATTTGAATTCAATAAACTTTTTCAGGCGATACGTGATCGCACACACAACTTGATGGGTTATGCTGGGGCATTTTTTTTCTCTCATCAACATTAACGGGCTATCATGCATCAAAACTAGCGATAGCATAATTTTTTTTTACTCCAGCTGCGGAGCAGATAAGATTTTAATTAAAAAATGGGTGGTGGTGATCCTCTGACACCCGCCCAGGGCACACACACATTAGTTGTTTTTTTTGCTTGCTCGCGCTAAAAATCGAACCCGGACCCCTCAGGGATGTCAGACAAACAGCACAATCATATCATCAAAACCAACTAACTGATGTTGGGCGTGAGATGGGTTCCGAAAGGGGGGGATCCGCGAAAAATTTGAATTTATTATTATTGGCTTGTTGCTGAATGAGACGGGGGGCTGCTGAATGACTGACACCAACAGCAGAAAGAAGCGAGTCAGAAAAACGAAAAAAAAACCTCGAACAGAATCAACGATTTATTGAGAAACGGTTTCAGCGCGTGGGAGTTTTTTGATCGTCGTCGTTTCGACGCTTCTTCTGCTGTTGTTGTGGGGAGGTATGGGCGCCCGAATGTGTGTTTTAATTCGAGAAAAAAAGTTTTTTATCAATATGAGAATAGGCAATAGTTTCCCGCGCCGCCACCAACCGGGGCTAATGGATGGATGGATGGATGGATGTGTGTCTGTTTGTTTTCGTACCTACAAAGTTGTTATTTTTGTGTGAGTTGATGGATGGCTCATTGGAGGGAGGAAATCTGAAAACTAACAAAAATGATACTCCAGTTTTTCATCAGCTCTGTAGTTTCTAGAGCACTACTTTTTTTTGCTATGGAGAGGTGAACGATTATGACGAAAAACTGGCGGCGGCATCGAGAGACACACATTGGCACACAATAGCCGGGCCAATCTGCGTGTGGGATGTTTTTTGAGGGGGGTTATTATTGGTGGGACTAAGAAACTTTAATACTCTAAACGAAAAACGAGGTCAATCGTGTGATTGTCAAACTTCTTTGACGAGAGTAGACGCTTGATTTGACTAGCTCCCAGCTCTAGATAGATGGATTGACTCGAGAGCCAGGTTGGGGGATCGAAAATTTCGAAATGTTGGGGTGGTGGGTGAGAATGTTTGTGGTGAGAACAGTTTGGTAGTAGTTTTTGAGTGAAATACACTAGAGAGAGGGATCAACAAATAAGCATCACAAATAAAGTGCAACAAACGCGGTGGCGAGCCAGCTGTCCGGGATAGATCTTGCAGAGTTGCAGTAGTCATCTCGGTCGACTTCGACGTCGAACGCGAGACGACGACGGGCTCCCAAGTGTGGAAAGATACACGTCATTAACATGTAAACATAATTACGTCTAACGGCGCGAGCTTCCTCTCTCAATCGAGCCGGGCGGCTTTTTCCAAAATACGGGGGAAATTTATTACCCTTTCACGCCCCAGACCAGACTGACTGTGCCAGTGCTGCCAATTGTATCGGACCTCCGGCGCAGTTTTGTTTACATATGTGCCTGGGTCGTAAAAAGTAGTCACTTAAGGCACACTGACAGTCGTCGTCGTCGTGTTTGTTTGAAAATTCTTCTCTCTATCGCACGCATCGCATCGCATCGAACTAATGTCTATATGATTTGTGCTGTAAATCGCGCCCCGTATATTTAAACAAGTAGATCAATAACCGCCGTGCCGATCGAAGGCGGCCGTAAAAGTGCGGCGGCGCCAAGCGTTTGTTGCACTTTTTATTGCCCTCCAGGCTGCTTTGTGAGTCGTCGTCGCTTACTTTGTTGATTTGTTAGTTGCGAATCAAGTCATTCGCTAGTTATGATAACCTAACTTACCTTCCGATTTGATTGCTTCGCTTTGGGCCTCCAGGGCTTTGGTTCGTTCGAGGAGCAAATCCTGGAACTGCTGCTTCACGTCACGATGCGGGGACCGGAGAATGCTGGGGATAAAAAAGGGGAAAACAACGGTTAAAGATTACTTTATAGTTTCGACTTAAGAAGTGAAGAGTTTTTTTAGCACAATTTACTTAATTTTTCCTCAAGTTCAAAACAAATTGGTAGCTCTCTAGAAAACTACATTCCCTATCAATTGAGCCTAGATTTTTGGAAATCGGTTCACAGTAGTTTGCTGTAGCCTTATGGAAATATGTGACTGTTACACACACATTTTCAATTTTTTTTTGTTTTTTTCGATGATAACTTTTTCAATTTTTCATAAATTTCATCCAAAATAGGTAGTTTTCTGAAAGGCTGAATTTGCTTTTAAATAAGTCCTAATTGAGAAAAATCGGTTCATAGAAATTTGCTGTAGCCTAAGGAATGTATTTGACTAGCGCACACACATTTTTAAATTTTATATTTTGTTTCAATGATAACTTTGTCAAAGTTTCACTGAATCAAATCAAACTAGGAGGTTCTCTGTAGGACAAAATTACCTATCAAATGAGCCTACATATGAAGCAATCGGTTAGCAGGATTTGGATATAGCCTCGTGAAAATATTTGAAAATCCTTTAACAGAGGAAAAAAAAAATCAAAAGTCGTTCCAGATTTTGACTGACTAATCAAATCGAAGGGTGATGGAGTGAGACCGAGTTTGACCTACTGTAATGGCGTTTAACATTCTACTGACACATAAAAAAAAACCGCCCGAATTGAAATGACTACAGGGGGCTTACATTTGCGAACAAGGGATCAAAATCCCGCGAAAAAAATCGTTGAATTTTTGATAGATGATAGGGGGAGGAAAAATTTTTCACATACGCTGTTGCGGTTGATGCTCACAGCTCATCTTGCCTTTTCCGGGAGATTCTGATGCCGGCAGCGAAAAATGGGGTTATTTTCCGCGTGCACGCGGATTTTTTTGTCTGTTTTTCGTCCCTTGAGGGGTTGAGTGGTTTATGTTTGCATGCCGAGGAGATATGTTGTTTCTTTTTTTTCGGGAAAACATCCCCGAAAAAATGTCGAAGGTGGCTCAGAGTTTTATGTGATCACGAATCACGGCCTACTGCTGCCGGATTACCTATTACTCTAGCTAGGTTGTTTGGAATGATCTTGTAATGAGATGCAAAAACGTGTCGACTATGAAAAGGGGATTTGGCCCGGGATACTTACTTGTTCTCCTTCTTCCGATCATCGAAATCGGAACTGGTATCGAAGCGATTTTCTAACCGCGCGATGTGCTGCCGCTTTTCCTCGAGGCGGTCCTCTAACCGCTGGATCTGCAGATTGTGTGATTCCTGGATGTTGGAGATGGCCGTCCGCAACCGGGCGACCTCTTCGAATAGTGCCGATATCTGGAAAATGGATAGAGAGAAGACAGAGAAGACGATTTAGTATGTATAAGCTTGATTAATTATCGTTGACACAGTGTGTCATATTCCGTTAAGCCCCCAACGGGTGCAAAGGCGTTTTGCTAGCCGAATTGACAGCTCACATATGCATCATCAGCAGCAGCAGCAGCGCCAAAAGACGGAGACGGGAGACGATTCCCACACCCTACTAGAGAAGAGTGTGTGCGATGCGCTTGTAGCGCCACCACCACCATCGCCGGAGAGTTCGAAATTAATTAATTTGCCGTCATGTCGTCTTATTGTAAATCTATTAAATAGTTATAAATATAAATTGTCTGTTTATTTGCGACTTTCTTGTGCACTTATTGCTACCACCCCCTCACTTGGCAAGTGGGAACCCGGTGAACTTGTCACTTAGGAATTCAAATCACAGCAAGCGACGACGACGACGAAATGGAGGAGGTAGATGTGGTGGGTCGGGTAGTAAAGCAATCGCAGCAATCGAATGTCAGGAATGCTAAATAAATCTTGACTAGAGCCTTGGTTCAGTACTCGTCTTCTGGCAGAAATGTCATTGGCGCTTCCGAACGTCGTTCTCTGGCTGAAGAACAGAACGTTCGTTGCTCCGAGCTTAAGGGGATGGAATGGAGATAGTTTCCTACCCCCCGACCCAAGCCGGTTTCCTCCATGGAAGTAGTTGGTAGTTTCGATTTCGTAACATTGTTCGGAACCCCTACTTTGAATACATTGTATGAGTGGGTGAGTAGTGTAACAAATTCACCTCCGATTCTAATTCTGATCTGTTTCATTAATTTTCACGTTTCCAGTGTTTCACTTTCTTCCTGGGCAACGAATCAAAGACTGCTCCAGCTCTAAAGTGAGTAGGTCCATAGGAGGTGGAGGCGATAAATCAAAATTCTAAATACGATACCGCAAATCCTTTCACTTCGGCGCACCCTTTGGCAGCAGCAGATCAGATGATTGGCTTTGACTTTATCGTTTGATGGATGGGGAAAAGGGGTAGGAAACGTCAAATCAGTTTGATGCTGTCTGACTGAAATTCGGCATCCCTCCGCCGCCTGCTACGATTGTGGAACGAAACGTGGTGGCGCAAGGAAGCGTAAATTTCGTTTAAATCTTTGCTCATTTTCGACTGCCGAAATACTTTCAACTATTTCCTCAGTCTTCCGTTTTTCTACCGAAGAAGAAAGATATATGATGAGAAATTAATATCTCTCCGAGTCGAGAGACGTTTTGAAGAAAAGTGGGGGCGAAGAACGTTCCCGGAAGAAACTCTTTCTTCGGTTCGCAGTTGAATTCCTTTAAATTGAGTCGAAAACAAAGCGCCATCGATTTCGACAGATTTGAGGAAGGTAATTTCGTTGTGGGAAAGGCTCAGGGGGGTAGGAAATAAGAATTTCACCACAGGCAGTCAGTCGTCAGTCTAGCTAGTGTTTGAATCAGCTGAGCGAGAGACAGGGCAGGGCGATTCTTGGGCTTCTCAATCAAAAGAAAGTTGCTGGTAAAAGTATTTCATTCCCGCATCCCCGGTAGCTTTTTCAAGATTTTCCTTCTACCTCGTCAAAAAGCAATTGATCGTCTCGACGTCGACCGGCAGTAGGTACTACAAAGATTTGTGCCAATCAGAAGTCCTTCTTCCGTTTTTTTCCCGGGCGTTGTTGTTGAGAGTGGAACGAGCAGGAAACTAATTTCGACAATTTTCAACCCGACGAAACATAGAAAACTCATCAAATTTATTAATAACTGTCAAGTCCCATCCCTCTCGATGGAAGGACACGACGAGGAGATGAGCGCCGAGCGAGATTCACCTTGTTGTCGTTGACGATGGTGTTCGACAACAATGCGGAATTTGCTGCCGGAATAGAACAACAGAAAATCGATTCCAAAGAGAGATCCGCGTAAAAGAACAACGACACAACAATACACACGAACACACATATTTTTATTCGACAAAGTTTGACAAATGGCAATAATGGTAAAAGCGTGGAATTGTTCGGTTTCGTTTTTTTTTCGAGTGTGTTGTCCCCGTCATCATCGAGGAGGCGGGGGATAACCCTCGGTATAATAAGAACCGAGAAAAAAGAAGCGAAACCCACCAAAACAAGAATGGCACTCGCTCGCCGCACAAAGCAAGCCAAATAATAGTAGTAATCATGCGAAAGTATGGATCACCCGAGCTAGAGCCTGCTGCGATGCGAACACAACGAACAAACGCGCGTGGATCGTAAAAAAAGATGAACATTTGTAAGGTTCTAGGGTAGGGGCGGCGAGGGTTTTAGGACACTGACCGCGTGCGCGCTTCTTGTTGTTTTTTTTTGGCAGAACTTAGCGATGGACAACAACAACAAGCGGTCGACGACGACGACGCGTGTGGAGTAGCGGCTAATGACGACCGCAATAATGGTTCCTGCTGCTACTGCTAGAATTTCGGTTGGTTGTGTTTTTCGGGGGGTCCAAGAATGATCAGCGCAAAAAATACCTCGGGCACAATGATGGCGAAAGTCATCCCGCTCTGCCTCAGAACCATTGACTACAACTAGAAGACTAGGAGGGGGCGGACATAAAGAAATGGACATAATTTTTCAATTTCGGCGGGCAGCGCGATGTCTAGTTGACGCAGGAAGGAGACGGGGACACTCTTACGGTAATGATTCGGGTTGAGCGCACGTAATCTACATATTCATAAATAGGGTATAGATTGTATGTTTTTTTTTGCCGAATTTTTGTGTGCAATCGCCGCCCGAGTGAAGTATTTGAGGGAAAAGGCACTGAGCCACAGAAGAACAAACCAGGGAATTGCTATTGGCAGTCACATTCTTTTTATTGTCACACAGTATGGAAGAGCTGGCGCTGATGGAAAGCAGGGGAAAGGATTCAGGCGATTTTACGTACTATGCCGAAAAAAAAGATAACGAGACAAGGCATATCATTTTTTGTTTAAATTTATCAATTTTGAATCTGAATCTGAAATCTGAATCTGAAATCTGAATCTGAAATCTGAATCTGAAATCTGAATCTGAAATCTGAATCTGAAATCTGAATCTGAAATCTGAATCTGAAATCTGAATCTGAAATCTGAATCTGAAATCTGAATCTGAAATCTGAATCTGAAATCTGAATCTGAAATCTGAATCTGAAATCTGAAATCTGAAATCTGAATCTGAAATCTGAATCTGAAATCTGAATCTGAAATCTGAATCTGAAATCTGAATCTGAAATCTGAATCTGAAATCTGAATCTGAAATCTGAATCTGAAATCTGAATCTGAAATCTGAATCTGAAATCTGAATCTGAAATCTGAATCTGAAATCTGAATCTGAAATCTGAATCTGAAATCTGAATCTGAAATCTGAATCTGAAATCTGAATCTGAAATCTGAATCTGAAATCTGAATCTGAAATCTGAATCTGAAATCTGAATCTGAAATCTGAATCTGAAATCTGAATCTGAAATCTGAATCTGAAATCTGAATCTGAAATCTGAATCTGAAATCTGAATCTGAAATCTGAATCTGAAATCTGAATCTGAAATCTGAATCTGAAATCTGAATCTGAAATCTGAATCTGAAATCTGAATCTGAAATCTGAATCTGAAATCTGAATCTGAAATCTGAATCTGAAATCTGAATCTGAAATCTGAATCTGAAATCTGAATCTGAAATCTGAAATCTGAAATCTGAAATCTGAATCTGAAATCTGAATCTGAAATCTGAATCTGAAATCTGAATCTGAAATCTGAATCTGAAATCTGAATCTGAAATCTGAATCTGAAATCTGAATCTGAAATCTGAATCTGAAATCTGAATCTGAAATCTGAATCTGAAATCTGAATCTGAAATCTGAATCTGAAATCTGAATCTGAAATCTGAATCTGAAATCTGAATCTGAAATCTGAATCTGAAATCTGAATCTGAAATCTGAATCTGAAATCTGAATCTGAAATCTGAATCTGAAATCTGAATCTGAAATCTGAATCTGAAATCTGAAATCTGAATCTGAAATCTGAATCTGAAATCTGAATCTGAAATCTGAATCTGAAATCTGAATCTGAAATCTGAATCTGAAATCTAAATCTGAAATCTGAATCTGAAATCTGAATCTGAAATCTGAATCTGAAATCTGAATCTGAAATCTGAATCTGAAATCTGAATCTGAAATCTGAATCTGAAATCTGAATCTGAAATCTGAATCTGAAATCTGAATCCGAAATCTGAATCTGAAATCTGAATCTGAAATCTGAATCTGAAATCTGAATCTGAAATCTGAATCTGAAATCTGAATCTGAAATCTGAATCTGAAATCTGAATCTGATATCTGAATCTGAAATCTGAATTTGAAATCTGAATCTGAAATCTGAATCTGAAATCTGAATCTGAAATCTGAATCTGAAATCTGAATCTGAAATCTGAATCTGAAATCTAAAATCTGATTCTAAAATCTGAATGGAAAAAAATAAAAAAAATTTTTTAAAAATATTACAAACAATTACAAAAAATAAATAAATTAAAAACAAATCTGAAATCTGAATCTGTCATCTGAAATCTGAATCCGATTTAAAAAAATTTCTCTTTTCTGAGTGTTATCAAAATTTAGCGGTTTCGAGCAGCCAAATTTCGAGGTGTTTCCTTTTTTCAGTTTAATTTAGAAAAAAGCCCGAATAAGAAGGAGACACCTTTAAAAGTTTTCCATCGATAATGAAATTTACATCCCCGATGACAGCTCCCATTCGAAAGAAACGACAGTGGTAATTCAATCAGTAAACCCATGCTATCGCTGTTGCCTACCTGTAGGCGGTTTTTCATCCCTTAAAGAGCATTGACGAAGTATGCTTCCGAGAAGATTCACAAGTGCACAATCTAATCCGAAGCGATGCACCCGAGAATTAATCAGGGTAATGACTTACTGTTACTGCACTTGACGTTCACCCGTCACCGTTAATGAGTGTATCAATTTCAATAGATTGATGACTTGCGGTGGGTGGTTTCCCGACAATTTTTCCCTATCGTGTCAGGTAAGGTTTGAAAAAAAAACGACAACATGGAAAATCGTTTGCCTTTTTGCCGTTTTCCGGTTCCGCCGATGAAGTTGAATAGACTAAGGACGACGGCAGAGTGTACAAATCGTTAAAATTCAAGTGGTGGCAAACTTTCAAGAGCTGTCTCCTGCTTTTAATTACAACACAACCTTCCACATTCTGGACCGGGATCGATCCAGGGCAGTTCCAGGGTGGTTCGAACTGTGGCGCGCAATTACATTACCCCAAACTGAACAGAACCAAACGCAAACCAAGCTTCGGTTGTAAATATACAAGCGTATACAAATAAATAATATTTTTCAATATTTTTCCCCACCGGCAAATGGATCTCTATCTGTGACGACGATATCTGTCCTGCGGTTCTGGTCGTTTGACGCTCGCGAGTTTCCTCCGGCTGGGCAGGATGAGTGGCTGTCGTTTTTGCCCGAGTTTTTCCGTCCCCATTGAAGAACTAAGTTAGGGGAGGGGGCAACCACGAATTCGAGAATAATGTGATAGATAATCTTGATGATGCTGGCAGTAGACAGTATTGTGTGTCGTCGTTGAAAAGTGCTCACATGAAAGTACGGGCAAACGTAACGGTCCACTGGTTTGAAATGGTAATACTTCTGGAGGTACTATATCATCTTTTTTTTTCGGTAGGAACATCTCAAACCTCGAAACCTCGTAGACGGTTGCTTTTTACGAAAAAAAAGCACCATCAAGACTCATCAAATCTCACCTCACCGGATTCCCTTCCGCTTCAAAACTCGGGAATCGGTATATTTATAAAATTTATATCTATTTACATACATCTAGGCGCAGCGCGGCAGTAAGGTTCGGGTTCGAGAAGCGGCGATAGTCTATCTAACATGACACCGGAATTGGTCCCGTGTGTAAGTCAGTGGCCGACCAGTGTATGACGCTGGCCAAATCAAGTCGGGGCACATTCAAATGCGGGAAGAGAAAATCCTTTCAGAAAAAGGATTATTTTTTGCGGAGACTTCGACGACCGGCAACACATGGCTTCTACTCCAGGGAAAGTTGAGACTGAGACCAAACGAAAACGAGGGGAAAAAATCGCTGGTGCGGCCGTATGAATTATGACCGATACTTCGGCCGTTGGTCCAGAAGTTCGAGATCCAGCTTTCGGTTGGCAGCAGAAGACGACTGCCTATCGCCGTTCGGTCATCTCCTCTTAGAATTTGTGTTTGTCTGTGTTCCGTTGTGGAAATGACGAAACGACTCGGCCGGAGCGAGCTTTCCTGCCTGACGGGACAGTTGATCTGGATTAGAAACCTCAGCTTACGTAAGGACCACCGGACGAAAGATGATTCCGGATTCTGGTCCTGGGAAGGTAATGAAAATGTACGTGAATGTACGTCGTTTCTAGTCGCTTTTTTTGTTGAGCGTATCCCGGTCAGGATATCAAAATTGATGATCCTTGAACTGCATCAGCAATGTGACAACGACGAGTGTTGGTTCTTATGGGAAAAGCTTTAAGGAAAATGTTTTCAGGCGAAAAAATTTGTCGATTGCTATGCTGTTGCATAACTGCAGGCGCTTTAAATCGGTACTTATGCAGTTTGAGGTGAATTAACGAAAAACCTCTGAGACGGATCATCCAAACATTTCGTCCGTTTAAAATCATAAAAGGAAAGCCATGTTTCGGAATCCATTCTCGGAGACTAGATGGACACCTTCCGAGGGTAATGAAAATAAATCGACCCTTCTGTGTGAAAGTAGCAGTGGTCATCATTCTCGGAAGATGCCCCGAAAAAAGGGCGACATCTCCAACTACTCCAATCCTAACAACTGCAGCCCGTCGGTCGCTGTCTAGAAGTGTGGTGGCGTTGATTCATATTTACATTCGGGGGCCCGGATCATAAATTAGTCAATATTTGGTTCCATCAGCAGCACCCCCGCGCGAAAAAGTGTCCTTGCCTGGCTGTGTTCTGGCTTTCTCTTTTTGATTTCGAGACGGGAAAGGTTCGGCCACTCAATGATTAATCAAAAGTTACACCATGGAGCAGAGCGTCCACTCTGGCATCGGTTTGTCACGGAAAAAATGCCTAAGCAGGAGCGACATCCCGCTTGCTTTCTTCCTTTCGTTCATTCCCGGGGGCGAAGCATCACTTTGACAAATAATGAAAAATTGACATTTCGCATGGTGCGGTTCTTTGCCTTCGATCGAAACCGAAAACCATCATTCGGAATTCCTCCAGCCAGCCATCATAATCATCATAATCGTAGCGCGAATGAAACAGATGGACGGGCACACAAAATTAGGTGTGTCGCAAGGGGCGTCTCCCGTCCCCCAATTTGAATTTGTCATCATTTGACATAAGAGTGGCGAATAAAAATTCTCTCTCCACCCTTATTGGAGGCTTGGAATAGTTAGTAACCCTCTAAGGAGTGCTTAACGCCAGCTGCCAGTTGTCGGCATCGTCGTCGAATCGGTAATTAATATCGATTTTCGCGCAAATTGCTGGCCTCATCAAGTCCGAGGAAAAACACCGAGAGAAAAGCCCTTGGAGCAGCAACGATATGGCAAATGTTTGCTCATCGTTAGCCACTTGGTTTTTTTTAATACTGGTCTGCGTCGTCAATCGATCAAATTTTTACAGACACTCACTCACATGGTCCCCGAAAGAGATGCTTTTAACCTAATAATCTCCAAATATTATTTCAAAACAGAGTGTTTTAACTCCCATTCCAAGTGACTTCTGATAATAAAAAAACGCCGAAAAAAATTCAAATAAAAACTGGAACCGGCGTCGATTTGAAAAATATGAGATTTATGTTACCAATTCCATATCATATCATATCGTAGGCATCCCTTTGGCTGAATCGTCGTCAATCGAAGGAAGGGTTTGAGTAATCCAAACATCCTATAGGGTCCAGGGACGAAGCCGGACAGCAGGAGGAACATGATTTGAATAGAAAGATAAAACAAGAACGAGCCCAGTCGAGTCGGATTTGTCGGAGGACGAAAACGACGGAATTGAAACCTCTAGGATACTGTTTTTTTCGGTCCATCCGGTTCCGTCGATTTTGAAACCGGGAAAGTTTCCGCGGGTTTGGGAAGAAATGTTCACACCGCTGGATATCGTTTGTTTTTCTGATGTTTTCTGTTGCTCTGAATTGACTCAGTTTTGCTGGATTTTTTTTGGTTGTTTTGAGTCAGCTGTAATAAATGATATGTAGCGGTTATTTGATGCTGCTTTAAGCTATTTTTGTAAACACAAGTCACAGTGATGGTTGATTGTAAGGGTTAAAAGCGATCGAAACGAAAATCTGAAGTTCAGATTCTGAAAATTCTCACAAATATAAACGCCTAGAAGTAGACAACCACAGATGATTTAAGAAAATGATGAGAACGAACAGTGGTTGAAAATATGCCTAGTAGGCTAGATAGTAGGCTTATTGTTAAAAAATCTTTTTATTTGTGCTCAAACTCAAACTTGAACGCTGGTTTATATACCTTACTATGAATTTTCGCTTTCTACAGAGATTTCCGCTAAGAAACTGATCGAAGAATGGTGGACGTCGCCATTTTCCAGCACAAAGGTCATCCCACTTAAAGTGATACCAAATAATGAAAGGAAATCGGAGAGATTCATCCCGAACTCGGATATTCCACCGAAAGGGTAAGATGAATTGTGTCCGCAGTACATTGCCCAAAAAAGGTCCTCCGAATGGAATGGCCAAATGTGACACACCGCTTTTATCGGCACGGTACGGCGAGTCAGATCGACGACGTGCGATAGCAATTGAAGGGTCGCCGTCGTGTAATCCTTTCTTCGACCCAGGCCCAGGCAAGTCCGACCAGAGTCGATGGCGTTAAATTTGGTGGGTGGTTTTCAACCCGGAAAAAAAGCGGCACGGCGTCGCGGCCGAGGAACGGGTGAAATACGATACCCGGACCCGAAAAATATATATCATTTTTATACACCGCCACCACCGACCGAAGACCAAGAGAGGGATCTAGGGAAGAGACACATGCGACCATTCGCGGACTCGGTTAAAAGAATATGAATGTTGGAAGTGTGGGTGAGGCTGAATCCCCGGAAAAAAGAGTTGGAAAATATATAAGTAATAATCATTAGAAAAGGGAGGGCCAATGACAACCGAACGTTTGGGTGGAAGCTGTCGGGTTTCTTTTGAACAAAAACGGCAACCCTTTTGCTGGCTTCCAGAGGAAAAAAAAACGAACGAACGGATAAAGTTCAGACCCTTCAGAGTGGGATGTTTGTAGTACATCAGAAGTTACATTATAAAGCATAAATTTGTGCTCGTATGAACGCGAAGGATTTTGTTTTTTTGCTCTGTTTCGCCGTGTATGGTTTTCAAAGCGCCTGCCAGTATGCAACCCAAGGATTCGTTAGTATGGAGATGTACGTATACAAATGTTTTCTCACTCGTCGTCGTTCGGAGCATTGTCGATGCCTGGAGATAATATCAAAGATCCGTCATTGTGTCATATCAAGATCGGTGAAAAATTGCCTTCCCTCCCGTTGGATTTCCGCAGCCTCCCGAGCTGGTCCATCCCAATTTCCCAATGATGAGCTCGCTGCTCGCATCCTTTCCTCGTCAGGCAGTCGGTCGTCAGACTTGTTGTATCGAGAAGTTCAGTGAGAGTAGCACTAGAAGTAGGAGCAGGGGTTTCCATTAGCGAAAATGCTTTGTGGCTTTCTTGTTGTCGCGCGTTTGTCTTTGCCTCCTAACTCCGAAAAGAGAACGAATCTCCCGCCGAACATCCGGACGGGGGACTCATTATTGAAATGCATTTTCGTAATGGATTTATAGACATTCGGTGAATGAAAATAGATAATAGCAATTTTTCTTGTTGTCGTCGTCTGGTGCCTTAAGTGATATGGAAATTTTTGTGTTTTCGCTTCCTGTTTTGGCGCTCAAGAGAGAAAAGGTTTATGGATTCATAAGAGGTGATAAGGGGTGATTATTTGAAGAGAAAAACTACCTCGATTGTCGGTTCGTCCGTTTTGTTGGCCATTTTGGCTTTAGCAGTTGCTACCGCGGTAGCGAGTGCAAGTACCTGAAAGAAGATAAGAAAAAAACAACTTTTAGAAACAGATCCTTTTAAGCAATTGTTGAAAATATTGTGAAAAATCAAAGTAGAAATTTCCCCCTTCCAAACAGAAAGCAACTGCACAGTCGTAAAAATCAAATGAAGCAAATGAGCGAAAAAATCTCTGCCGTAAATTCTTGTGGCTGAATTTAATTAGCCTTACCACCACCCTCGCTCAAATCGCGGCCCAAATGCAACACTGTTGTGAGTAAATTCTCGTCCAGCAGAGTTGTCGGGATTTTCCATCGAATTACACATTCCGGACCTTCCGGGGGTTGGGTTTGGGGGCCCAGCTCTCAATCGAAGACTGCAATCAAGTGCTTCCCCACCCAACAGTTTGCCTCCCAGCCCTCGTTTGTCGATTCCGAGTTCGGGTAATAATCTCTAATCCAATAATCATTATCTTCTGAAATTGGACTGTTCTTCATCGGGTATAAACTTCGACTTTGGTCACGGCTCGCCGGAACCTGGTCCTTTGCCGAAGATATAAATTTCCTCTGATCTCGTTTTCTCGTATACATTTTTTCTCCCTTCGGTCCTATTCTCGATTCCATCTTCGGACCAGAGGACATACCGATTTAAAAAATCGCTCAAGCTTGTCATTGAGATGTGCCCGTTTATTCCTTCTTCGGTTTCCGGTTTTCCCGTTCCGACTTTCTTCCACTGGCCGCGGCGCCAAAGAAATTGGTTACTTAATTCACCGTCGTCGTTGCCGTCCACGGGCATTTCAATTAATTCCTTTTGGTTTTTTCGGAAGCTGCTGCTGGTCCAAGGATAACAGAGAGAGCCGAGATCATTCAATTAAGAGGCAGCCGGTCCATCCGTCACACTGCTAATCCCAATTACCGGCAAACGGTCCAGTCCGCGAGAGAACACGACGGAAGTGAACAAGTCAGGCGGAAGAGCAAAAAAACCCTCCTCGGCCTTGCATGATTCGATCGAATTAATTTTTATTCCTCCCAACCATCATCCCCCCTTACTCGAGCAGGGGTTCCTTTTCTATTTCTACTTAAACAGAAAAAAAACCTAGCGGAAGCGCGAAGGATCCTCATTATTTACACTATACCTTAACAGGCGAGTGACTGAGGAGGTGGGTGAGAAAAAAAAACACTCAACACTTAATGGCCGAAACCGATCAAATTTCCTTCCGTCATGTCGTCGGTTGGTGTCCTTAAAACAAAGTCAGACCTGAACCTGAAAAAAGCGCCTACAAGGTAGGCAATCGGTAAACATTGCGCCCACCCCGGTTTCACTTTGATTAGTTTTTTTTTTCCAAACTCGGTTGTTGTCTACCATCAGCACCAGCAATGGTTATCAATAGGTTCCTCCCTCTTAAAAAAAAACCGCGCCACGGCGAAACAATAATAATAATGATATTAAGTGTCTTTAATTGTTTAATTAGCTAAGTCGAGCGTTAAAATGACGTCGACGACCGTTTCCCGATTTTTTGGGTTCCTTAGGAGGAATATCTTCTTCAGTTGGAAACAAGCTAACCTTAAAAATCTGGAATTCCAGTGGAATGAAGCGAAAAGCGATTAAAACCAGGAGCTTCGTGGCGGGGGCTATCGCTTTTCAATTAATATTCAAAGTGGTCGATTGGTTTCGCAAAAAATTGGGTTGAAGCTTGGGGTGATTTTTTCCGACCTGGTTCGGTTTTTGGAAGAAAATTATCAGCACCGATAATTTTTGGTGGGTGAGAAATTGATTTTTAATCAGATTATTACAGCGCTGAACTTTCTAAATTTAAAATCTATCAACATTATCAGAACTCTGGATAAAAGTCCCTATGGTCAAAATTGTCAATTTCTGAAAATTATATTTTTTTATATTATTCTGGAAAAAAAAGGAAAAATAATTAAACTGAAGGATAATGAAAAATATCAAAAATTGTCAAAATTGAAAAAAAAATGCAAAAATTGTAAAAATAGTAAAAATTGCAAGAATTGTAAAAATTTTAAAAAATGTCAAAATTGTCAAAATTGTCAAAATTGTCACAATTGTCAAAATTGTCAAAATTGTCAAAATTGTCAAAATTGTCAAAATTGTCAAAATTGTCAAAATTGTCAAAATTGTCAAAATTGTCAAAATTGTCAAAATTGTCAAAATTGTCAAAATTGTCAAAATTGTCAAAATTGTCAAAATTGTCAAAATTGTCAAAATTGTCAAAATTGTCAAAATTGTCAAAATTGTCAAAATTGTCAAAATTGTCAAAATTGTCAAAATTGTCAAAATTGTCAAAATTGTCAAAGTTGTCAAAATTGTCAAAATTGTCAAAATTGTCAAAATTGTCAAAATTGTCAAAATTGTCAAAATTGTCAAAATTGTCAAAATTGTCAAAATTGTCAAAATTGTCAAAATTGTCAAAATTGTCAAAATTGTCAAAATTGTCAAAATTGTCAAAATTGTCAAAATTGTCAAAATTGTCAAAATTGTCAAAATTGTCAAAATTGTCAAAATTGTCAAAATTGTCAAAATTGTCAAAATTGTCAAAATTGTCAAAATTGTCAAAATTGTCAAAATTGTCAAAATTGTCAAAATTGTCAAAATTGTCAAAATTGTCAAAATTGTCAAAATTGTCAAAATTGTCAAAATTGTCAAAATTGTCAAAATTGTCAAAATTGTCAAAATTGTCAAAATTGTCAAAATTGTCAAAATTGTCAAAATTGTCCAAATTGTCAAAATTGTCAAAATTGTCAAAATTGTCAAAATTGTCAAAATTGTCAAAATTGTCAAAATTGTCAAAATTGTCAAAATTGTCAAAATTGTCAAAATTGTCAAAATTGTCAAAATTGTCAACAAAATTGTCAAAATTGTCAAAATTGTCAAAATTGTCAAAATTGTCAAAATTGTCAAAATTGTCAAAATTGTCAAAATTGTCAAAATTGTCAAAATTGTCAAAATTGTCAAAATTGTCAAAATGGTAAAATTGTCAAATTTGTCAAAATTGTAAAAATTGTGAAAATTGTGAAAATTGTCAAAATTGTCAAAATTGTCAAAATTGTCAAAATTGTCAAAATTGTCAAAATTGTCAAAATTGTCAAAATTGTCAAAATTGTCAAAATTTTCAAAATTGTAAAAATTGTCAAAATTGTCAAAATTGTCAAAATTGTCAAAATTGTCAAAATTGTCAAAATTGTCAAAATTGTCAAAATTGTCAAAATTGTCAAAATTGTATCAAAAGTATATAAGAACTGATTCAACATTATTTAAATTAAATGCAAAATGAACAGAGAAAAAATTAAAAGTTTTGCCAAATTATGTAATGTTTATGAAATTGTGTGATCTAATCGAAATTGTGTCGAAATTATGTCAAAATTGTTCAGAATTTCGTAAAAATTGTGTTAAAAATTGTCAAAATTGTGTCCGATTGTTCAAATTTGTTTCGACATGTTTCCAAAACTATGTCAAAAATGTGTAAAAATTGTAAAAGTTTTCAAAATTGTCAAAACTTACAAAATCGTCAAAATTCTGAAATTTTACAAAACGATCAAAGTTGTTAAAACTGCTATATTTATACGTTTTCTTTAAAAAAAAAATAAGTACGTAGTAGAGATATCTTCAAAAGATTTCTCAAGTGATTGAAAACGCCTTTGGTTAGGCAATAAATTTGTCATTTTAATTTGTTTTGTGAAATCAAGCCGTGTTTTACCATTTTTAAGTCTTCCAACGTGATTGATTTTCCTGAGCTGTTTGTCGACCGAAAAAGGCTTAAGTTGACTCCGGGGACAGTTGGTATTTGTTGTGTCATTTCATAATCTCGCACCTCGGACAAAACTATCGTCCGTACGAACTGCGTCGATTCATTTGGGGAACATTTGAAATAATATTATGTTTTCATATGCTTTTTTTCAAGGAGGAGAAATAATTGTTTCCCGGGTAAACGGAGTCTCAAAAATCAAGAGGATTCTAGTTGTTGCCGATATTTCTGTGACCGTTTCTGGCAAGAAAAATGATAAACTTTGAGCCGTGTGGGTTGAGGGAGGTTTGTCTGCTGCCCGTTTTTGGAAAAAGGTCCACCCCTTCCAGGGAGAAAAAAGCTGAAGGGAGTAATCATCATCACCAGATTCACTAGTGCAGTTGCTTACCCTCAGAGGAGATTGATTGGGTGTGAGGCGATAGTCCTAGTCCCGAGTAGTTGGGTTGGATGTGGTTTGAAGTGTCCGTCCGTTTCCGGCGGAGAGACTTTCGTGTCCCTGACTTTCGACCGAGAACGACGGGGACGACGACTGATTTATAATATTTAATAATAAAATAAAATATCAAAAATGCAAAATGGCAGAGCATGAATCCTTTTCGGCACAAGAAAATCGAAAAGGGGAAAGTGGGGGTTGGTCGATGGATTTTTGTTCTTCATTTCGAGGACGAAGCCGACAGATGAGCGATGGAAAAATGTCAACCAAACCCTCGAAGAGAGCAACCAAGAAGATGACTGGGATGATGGTTGGGAAAGTGACTAGTTGTGTTTTGAAGTTTTTCGTTATTTTTTCATCAATTGGAATCACTCGAGAGTGAGGGACTAGTGTTTTCAATTGGTGGATTGGGACCCAGTCGGTGTGTTTCGTCTTCTTCATAATCAAAGTTGATTTTTGAAATATACGATTTTTTTTATCTTCATTTTTGGAATTTTGATTAAAATATCTACCGCTTTCAGTTTCGCCCTGTTTCGAAGGGCAAGGACCAGGGTTTGGTCCTTCGAACCGGATACAAGTTGGCATAGTTGTAGTTCTCAGTCTGGCTGTCAGTCTGCGTGACTGGGTGCCAATTTTCTGTGATTGAAGAAACCGGTTTGATCGGATGGGGAGGGAAATTTTATGAATACGGAATTAATATTCTTCCGGTTGGTTGGTTGTTTTTTTTTTTATCTTAGCTTTCTTTCGATCAAGCGATGAAGACTGACTGATGGTAAAGAGGACGATCTCTCACCTCTTCTTTTTCCGGGGAGGATGAGTTCGAATTTGTGTAAAAATATCTTGGAGGTAAGTTTTTCGGAATTGAATAAAATTATCCTTGATGCGCCTTCCTTCGGTGGTCCTTGCGGAAGAATGATTATGTGAGTGTGAGGTTCGACGAAAAAGAGGTGAATAATAGGAGAGACTCATCGCCCGACAATAACACACAATGTGAGGTAATTAATGCAATTACGGCGCGCGCAAAGTTCTTCTGTACCTTTTTATCCGTAAAATTTGGGATTCCGGTTTTTCCTGTGCCGGGATCTGATGTCTGTCTTTCGAATAGAAGAAAGACGGATGAAATCTCCTCACGCGAGTGTGGGATTGAATTTGATTTTAATAAATTTTACCCGTCATTTTATGTAGGTTTTTACCTTTCTGGAGAAAGAAAGAGTGATGTTTGGGGCCCAAATACCGATGACAAGTTTAACCTTGTCATTTGAAATTGAATTTTAAAGGAAATTATCAAATCAATTTTTGTGATTGTTTAATTTTATTAAGTCTTACTGTGTGTGACTCTTTTTTTATGAACAGTTTGAAAGCGCCTGAAGATATACACTTAATTGTCGAAATGGAAAACCTAGTTTTTTCGATTGAAAAATGATATTTTAAGCGCCTTAGGGTATGTAATAAACTGTTAGGTTTCAAAGAAAATGTTTTGGTAAAAAACTGTTAGGTGAATAAATTGCTTTTGCAATACTCAAAAGTTAAGAGTCCTAATGTTATCCCACTCCAGGTGAAAAGGCAAATCATGAAGTGGCTCCTCGGGCAAAAATTTGAATTTTAAGAGTGCAGATTGACATTTTTCCTCCTGAAAAAGT